>NC_067134.1:20668544-20969142 GCF_021347895.1 Acanthochromis polyacanthus | reverse complement strand
CAGGCAGACATAGTTTTTATAGTACTACTGTTCTACTTAGAAGTACTGTGATTACTGTAAGGTGATGTAATGTTGAGTCATTTTACAGGAATGTCTTCATTTCTGTTGTCATCATAGCATTAAATCCCTTAAAATCTAAAATCGTAAAGACATTTTCAGTCTTCAGATCTTTGAAATATCATCCTTAAACTCTTGTGATTTGGACTAGAGTGTTTAGATGAAAGTCTTATTCTATATTCTATGATTTTCCCAGTCCTGTTTGTTTGAATTCAACTATCTGGCCCCTCTGTGCCACCATATATTTGTAAGAGCACAAGTTTATTCAAGTGTTTTCCTCTCATTTCAAAGACTCGAGCTGCACGAGGGGATGGCAGTGAAAGAGCACCTCTGTGTGTTTGCCTCCCCGGTATGTACATTCCTTGTGGAGTCCTTTCATTTCCACACCGTCTGCCTTTCTGATTTGCTCTGACTCAAGATCCGCTCAGCTTCCCTCGAGCTCTGTCGGATATTTCTCATACATGACTCATTCATATCTGCTGCGGGATGCTGGCGGGCCTGAGCAGAAAAAAACAAACAAAAAAAAAAAGGACGAGGGTCTGTTTTGCACAGTCTGTTTGAGAGGCCGGGTCAGCACCTGCCCGGTAAATAATTGAATGATGAATTTCAATATTAGATGCTGACGGTCCCTCCTGGAGCTGGTGATTAAGCGGGCTGAGCATCGCTGGAGGGCTTCCTCTCTCGCCTGGCTGCTTCCTTTAAAACGCAGGATTCACTTCAGTAAATGATTAGCGGTGGACTAGAATCAACCCGAACACATCAACCGGCCTGAAAACAAGATAAAGAAAAGGGTCAGTTAATGAATTCAAAACCAATAAATGTGTTTAAATGCTGGCAAAAGTGTAAAATATGCAAGAATATTGAATTTTATAATCCTCTTTCTCAAAATTTAGATGTTTATACTTTCTCCTATTAATTAGTTTATTTATTAACATGCTATATTTATTTCCACATTACAGCTTTGTTTTTGTGTCACTGTAAGATGGTTCAAGCGTAACAATGTAATGATAATACACAAAAAAACTATTTTAAAAGTAAAAAATATATTTATTTAAAAACACATTAAAGCTTCTTGTAATTATATAATAATTTTCAAAAAAATGTGTAATTATAGATGAAGTAGATCAAATAAATGAAATTAAAAGGGAAAAGAAGATTCTAAGCAAAAGCAAAGCATAATGAAATGAATCGCACAATAAATAAATGCATTAAGGTCTTGGTGTAAATGCAACTAAATTAATCAAAAAATCAGAAAATAATTTCAGTTCATTACTTTAGGGTTCCCATACACAAAATGCATGTTCCTGAATAAACTTGTTCAACTTTTCCGCTTATTCAAGGATTCATTCACAAAAGGATAATAATCTCTCAGTTAAATTTTTTGTTGTTTATGTTTGGATCGTTGCGTCTGTGAAGGAAAAATGACTCTTTCCCCTTTCTACGGTATTTCCTTGCAGCTGTTTGCTGACATCATCCCAAATGATCTTCTGACAGACAGACGCTGTAGGAGGAGGATATGCCAGGACTCTCTGCTGTGGTCAAGGTTAGATTTAGTCTTTTCTGACTCGTCTGCTTTCTAACTAAGCAGACGAGTTGTCTCCATATTTGTCTGTAATCTAAATCTGACCTTCTCCCAACTACAGTATAAACCTGAAGATCAGAGAATCGTCAGAGCTGGTGCTAGCATTGCTTGCATGTCCTGCTGCTCTGTCGGTGTCACTTCTGATATATCAGTTAACCTTACTCTATCGCTGAACTTCCACAACAGCGTTAAAATTTAATTTTTCCATGTCTGGTTTTGCACTTTTAACTGGACTGTACCATTACCACCTATGGGAGTCTCCATAGACCCAGTCATACCGTCACGTTATGTAGCCGATTTTGTTGTGAATTTAACTACGCAATTATGTATTAAATGATTTTAATTTGGACAATATATATTCTCTAATGTTATTATAAATGTGCTGTCTGTGCTTTCATTAATTTAACAGATTCTTTAGACATTCATTCTTTTATTCATTTGTTATTTAACCTGCAGGCTATGCTTGAAGATTTGTCTCGTTACGTTAACAAAATAACAAATTAACAATATTAATGAAATATTTCGGCAACTAGACCACCAAAAAAAGCATCAGATTCATAAGAATACAACCATTTTTCATCAGTAACATTGATTTACATTTTTTTAATATTTAATTTTGTTGATATATTTTTAATTTTTATTTCATGTTTTTAATTTCATTTGAGTGATTGATTTTTACAAGGATGTTTACATGTGTAAAAATAATGACATTGCCTATGATATATGAGATAGACAAATAGATAGAAAGACAGATTGATAAATAGATTAATTGATTGATGTTAAAGCAGATTGATTCCACATTTTTCTTGTGAAATCGTGTGTAACTGTGTAAGATATTTGTCATTTAACAAACAAATCTATGCTAACGGAAACTAATTGTACTGAATTTTTTTAATTATTTGTAGAAACAGACAACAGTTACAATATTAAACTTGAATTTAACAGTTTTATCTTTCCCAAAAGGGACATATCTGTGAAATTAAAATGAGCATATATGGTTATTCACATTTACATGGTTTTAAAGTAACTTGACATTAGACTTGTTTTTATCATTTTAAAGATATTGTAATGTATTTTAACAATACAGAATATATAAATATGTGAAATAGAAATGGGAAATTGCATCAGTTTTTAACATTTTTAACAGTGTGCTGCACAGACACACCCTCTGTAACAGTAGCAGCAGGATGGGAGTTGAGCCGCGTTTAATTATCTGTTATTCTGTGTGTAATCTGAACAATAACACTAATTCAGTGAAGAAACAGCAACAACATCATTTACGTTTTACACCATCTTTTTATTTGATTCATTTTCATGGAGTAAACCGAACAAAGAGCTGCAAGATGAGGCTCAAACAGAGAAATCTCAGCAGCTGCTATTTGAATTAGATATTGATTTATTGATCGGCTCCCTGAAAGCGCGTTCTGCTATTTTCATCTTTTAATAGAGAAGATAATTAAAAGAGAGATGGAGTTCCTGCAGCAGAGCTTTTCAATTCTTTGTCTGTGGAGAAGCTGCCTCTTTATTTCATCAGCCATTTATCAATTTATGTTGTGAAGGTCCCCAAAGAGGTGGTTTCAAGTTTGCAAGGTGAAAAAGAAAAGAAGGACATTCAGGAAGAACATCGAACAACAGAAGGCTGGTCAGTCCAACATGGTAAGAGACTTTGAAAATACATTAATACAACAACACCAGACAAAATAATAAAATGTCACATCCAAGTAAGGGAAAGAACAAACGGAATTAAAGAAAATAGAGGGTAAAACTGTAAACAGGAGTAAAATAAATACTTATATAAGCAAATAATTAAGGGTAAAAGAGAGTAAAATGAACCATAAAAATAGATGATAAAATATTAATAATAAATAAAAATAGACCTCATATAAAGGCAAGCCTATAAAATGTTTTTATTGCATTTTAATTAGAATTTTAGATGAAAAAAGTCAATTCTTTCCGTCAACCATCCATTTATAGTTTGAAAGGGAAAACACATTCTTAGCATTGTTTCAGAAGAAATTAAAAGCTAAAACCACTTACTTACAAGAGTCAGATTCCTCCGCTTTGCTTTATTTATTCTTGAGATGTTTTCTGTTTCCTTAAACCAGATGGACACTACTGCATTTTTTTTCTAAATGCTGCCATTATTGTGAACTTTCAACTTGCCCATCTTAATTTCGTTATTTCATCGTGTTTTTATTTGTTGTTTCTGAGCACTGTGAGGCAGTAATGGCTGACATTTCATCTAGTTTAACCCTATTACAGAAGCTTTCTGGTTTTACCGTGAATTACCCAGGAAGCAGCACAGCCACAGGACGAAACTGCCTGTCAAATTAAAAACAACAAATATGCAACAGCAGTTGAAATTTGCCTTGTTGTGTTTGGAGCGTGTTGCTCTGTGAAATCTGAAAACAGCTCCACGCCGCCCTCAACATCTGGAATTAGCTCCTATTAACATTCCTCCCTCTTCTGGAACCGTAAATTTGGACTTTAGGGAAACTTATTTTATAGTTCAGACGTTTCACATGAAAATCATTTCAGAACACTTTAGTTTCTTACAGAAGACTTTAGACCAGGGGTGTCACACTCATTTTAGTTCAGGGTCCACATTCAGCCCAGTTTGATCTTAAGTGGGCCGGACCAGTAAAATCAGAGCATAATAACCTATAAATAACCACAACTTCAGATTTTTCCTTTGTTTTACTGCAAAAAAAATGCAGTCTGAAAATATTCACATTCTGTCAGTTATCTTTTTACAAAACATTATGAACAAACTGAAATTTCCCTCAGTTCATCATTTACATATTACAACTTACAGATCACAGAGTATCAACAAATGTACAAAGCTTTTAGTCACAGGTATCTGGAACTGAATGATGTAGTATTTTACTTTAAAAAACAACAAACACAAGACAAAATATTACAAAAATGAGACACAAAAGCGAGAAACAAAATGACAAAAAAATGAGACAAACGGCACGAAACAAAACAAGAAAGAGACAAAAAATTAGACAAGAATGTTACAGTGACAAAAAATAGACAACACAAATGAGACAAAACAAAATGACAAAAACGATATACAAAACAATAAATAAAGCAAAACACAAAATGACAAAAATGAGACAAAAACACGAGTGAGACAAACACACAACACAAATCGACAAAAACGAGAAACAAAAAGACAAAAACATGAGAAACGACAAAAATCTGGCAAAAAAAGACAAAAAATAACTAAAACAAGACAAAATATTACAAAAAATGACACAAAGTGCCAAAAGAACAATGAACATTCTAATATTTTACTTCATGGTCAAAGCAACTTGTCATGATCTAGAAATTATTTTAAATGTATAATTTTACAAATTTAAAGTTTGCAGTGAATGTCTTCTCTGTAACTTTTGCACTTTACAAAGTCGTCCCACGGGCCAGATTGGACCCTCTGGAGGGCCGGTTTTGGCCCTCGGGCCGCATGTTTGACACCCCTGCTCTAGCCTGACTGTGACCTTTCAACCTCACCCTGTTAGTTGGACTATGAGGAATTTGAATGCAATACTATCCAAAAAAAGAACTGTCTTGAGGGTGAGGGATCTCAGGACTGCATTATAAGTACCTGGTAAGTGGTGTTGTAGATCTCTCCTCTGTTTGGAGACGTCTGCTGCAGTTTAACCAAATCTGTAAAGGGCTGCTTGAGCCCAACAAAAAGTGTAAAATCACAGCCAACCATTCACCGAAACTCTGTGGATTTTCCTGTTTGTTATGACTGGCAGTGAGGCTGTCTACATAGCAGACTGATGTGTACAGAATGAGTCAAACCACGTGCACATCTGTTGTTTATATGGACGAGGAAAGCATGAATCGACCATTATTCTCTATTTTTTAACTCAATTTGCTATCAAGGAATGACAAGTGATGTGTTTTTGTCTTCTAATATTTGATTAAATCTCCTTTAGCGTTTCCCATCTTAACTAGGTGATTTTGGTGAGTTTCTGGAAAGCTTTTGATCGTATCCTGGATACTTATTCAAATACAGAACAAAAATCAGTACTTAATGAATTCTTCTCTCCAAGCAGACATGTCTGTAGCATTTTTTGCCACTTTTTCAGTGTTACCCTCATCAAAGAGTCCCAAAATGTACCATTAAGATTCGTTGGTTAATTTAAAGCTCAGTGCGTTATGATTCTTCTACTATGATTTAAATTTGTCTAGCTATTAAAGGAACTGTTGTGCATCCTCCCACTTCTAAATGTGAATATAATAATACTCCCTGGATCTCCCAGCCTTACACATGTCTTAAAAGCACTTTCCTGCTCATATAGGCAGCTTGTCCTATCAGTGCGCCTGCTGGTGCGTATTGCGCCAATGTGGCCTCATTTCTCTGCCCCCACCTCTTTCCTGCTGTCCAATAAGAACAGGCAGCTTTTGGAGCAGCTCGGAAAGACCTTGCCTGGGTAATATTGGTCCAGCGATTTCGTGTTTTATTCCCCCTCCGCGACTGTTTGTGTCCTCCTGAGCTGAGCACCGACAGCGGCGGAGTTCGGACGCTGCAGCATCTCCTGTGCCGGAGCGGTCGTTTGGCTTCATCCCCCTCAGTGACCGAAAGCACCTTTACGCAGAAGCTCACCGTGAGTACCCGATTATGGGTCTTTTTCATCTTTATTTTTATGATTTTATTTTGTGTTTTTTAGCGTTTTATTTGCTTGAATTCACACATTTGCAGCCACTGTATTCCGTAGTACAAAACTCCCTTGAAAAATTCGCCAATTTAATATTTTCTTACATTCATGTGCCAAACACTCGGTTCGTGAAGCACCACGCACTGTATTTATTAACAGTAAAGCACAATATTGAGCTCGGCGTGAGTGTAAAATGAAAAGCAGCGGGTGTTATTGGTTAAATTACATCTTCGTGAGCAGACTGACGCACTGCCCGGTGAATTTTGGACAGAGGAAAACTGAGCAAAACTGTTGTGTAATCAAAACTCCCTGCTGTATCGTGAGTTAAATGTTTGCCGAATTCAAGAATCCGTCTCGACCGATAAAAAAACAATCAAGGCAATAATGACAAACACGTGTTTTTGCTGGTAATCAAGTCTTTCTTAAATTTGAAGTTCATTCCATTAAGTTTGGCGTGAGTTTTTCTCGTGAAAGCGCAGCGTGCTTGCATATGCAGCAATGTGTAAAAAATTCACAGGAATATGATGAGAATTAATGGTTTATTAACATATCTACAGCATCACACAATAAAATATGATGATCTGCCATAAATTAGTTATCAAGATCTCCTGACAGATCACTAAACTGTAAGAAAAACAAGCAATTAATAATATTTTTAGTGATTTCAACCACTGGTTTGGTCACAGCCTTGTAGCAAAAAATGCTTTTGCAATTAGGCTGCAAATGCTGCATGATATATGAGGAGCAGGATCCATAATTAATTATAACTTTTCAGGGAAACATTTAATTTTTTAACAAAGAAAGACACGTTAATCCAAAGTTTTGCCAGTGGAGATTTAGTCCTAAATTCCGCCATAGTTGCAGCACACATCAACACATCTCGCTCGACTGTCTGATCTCAGCTTCCAAAACACGTTGGTCACAGATGGAGGAAAAGCCCATCTGCATCTGTATCAGTAGAAACGCGCTGGTGGTCTCTTTATTCATCCCTTTCTGATCTAATGGTGATCGGTGGTAGCTGAAGCTTGATGGAAACTGAATGTAAAAATCAATTCTGCCAGAAGGCAACGTCAAATTGAGCTGGATGTTAACCATAAATTTTAATTCAGAGTGGAATATTTTCTCCAGGGCACTCCAGTCGTCTATTGTAAATCTGTATTGATTATTGTTGGTGTGGTAGTTGACTAATATTAAAGCACAGCCCGCTGTTATTTAGTATTAAGAGGTTGTTTCAGTTAATTTATAACCATTATCTCTTAGAAATTGATCCATTTTATTAAAAACAGGCATAAATAAGCAATTTCCCTGCTGGGATTATTCAACTAATTCTGATTGATTCTGAAAAAATATTAAAAGGCTTTTCCAGTCTGGAGACAGATCATCTTTTGGTGCTTCCCCTCTGAAGGAAACTGTATTTGGCTGCAGCAGAACGCCTATTTGGCAGAATCATTTGTGCTGCAATTACTTCTGGCCTCTGCATGGTTTGGCTCAACTTGCCCCAGGCTTTTTTTATTTTATTTTATTTTTTTTCCTCTTGTCTTCCACTTAGCCTACATGCACAAAAATAGAACTAAAAAGGCGGATGACATTATGCATATTCAGTAGCGTTCATGTGTGTTCGAAGTTGGTTCACTGTGACTCAATCAGTGGGCATCTTTAGCAAAACTGGGCTGAAATTTACTGTCCGAGCTGTAATAGTGGTTACACAGCAAACAGTAAACCCTGACTGATGCTGGATATTTGGAGCTAATGCTCACACTGATTTTTAAAAATAGAAAATTCCAATATTTATATATTGGTTGATATTCATGTATTCATATGTATGTGTCAGAAAAATATTGGAAGTAACTTTGCAAGAATGTATTTCACAAACTAGTTAGCAGCTTCTTGTGAAGACACCACTTGACTCCGCACCACTGCCTGCTCAGCTACATGTGCTGCAGACGCTGCAGTTAAGATTAAAAAATGGAGTTGGAGCTGCGCTGCTGGAGATATTTTGTGTTGACATGCTTCCTAAATTACCCCAAGCATCTTTCTCTGTGTTATAATCAATACAAAAAAAGTTTTTATCTTGGGTGACAGGCTAATATCGACACTGTCTGCAGCACATGTAGCTGAGTAGACAGCAGTGCGGAGTCAAGCAGCTTCTTCACAAAAAGCTGCAAATTCATTTGTTTGGGCTCTAGTAAATAGAACTGGGTGTAGTTTTGACAGCACAATCATTTTTTTTCAGCTCACTTTGTGATATTTCATTCAACAAAATATCATCTTTTAACAAAGGAAATTCTCGAATGCTAAATCGGCGTACAGGCAGCCATTCACTGCCTAATTAAAGTCGGAATTAAATTAGAAAATTATCAAATAAAAGAAAAAGCACACCAGATTATTTACCACGCTTTGCTCGCTTATAACATTAATATTGAAGTTCCATCTCTTCTAAATGTTAATGTGTCTCCTTTCAAAGGGTAAAGTCATCTCAGGGCACTTTTCATGTTAAGGTCAGGACTTTATAGCATTACAGAGAAACCCGACTTTTCCCTTCGAGCAAGCGCTTCTTGACTCCTCACCTTTCTGGTCCCGACTCTCCGAAACCGACAATCTGACAAATCCCTTTAGCTGTGAAAGTAATTTTTAGCTGTACTTTACTTCTCATAGTGCATCACATTGACTGTCTTCAAGTTGAGACGGACACAAGTGGGGCAGCATTATCCCCATTTGTGAGATTAATTCAGTCTTCAGTGCAAATTCTCACAGTGTGACAGCAGTTGTGGGGTTCTGTACGACGCTGTACTGTTCTGGACTCAAGCGTGGAACAACATTACAGTTGCACAAAATGCACTTATAGCTTGGGCGCCACAGTCACCCTGCTCCGGACAGATCATTTTGGAATAAATCCTGCTGCAAGACTCCACTCTGTGGGATTAGCAGGGCAGACTGGATGGTCAGAGCATTTAGCTGACTCCTGAATCCTCTTTAGCTATGTCTAACACGACTGGGTCAGTATTTTTACTGCGCTGTGCTGCCAGGTTCATGAAGATTGTGTGATGTTTCCCGTTTAATGTGGCCTTCATGTCAGTTTGTTCTATTGAATCATTCTGATGCAATACCTGCATCACGTGCGTTGGTTGTTTGCAGTTTTAGTGACGCATTAGTGGGTTGTGAACCTTGTGGACTACAGGTCTGTTCTGAGTGGGAAACATTCTTAAATTGCTGTATCCAGGTATGCGCTTGGTGTGCTGCAGCAGTGAGAAATGCCTCTCTGGAGTCACAACACTAAGCTGTTGCCGTTTCCTTGGAGGCACCCACATGTTTGCCAGTCAAACGCCCTGAAAGAATCTCTGAGTAAGAGCAGTTATAGTGATATGGTTCATTTTCAGAAAGTCTGACCACTCTGCTGTGTAAAGTTTGCTGCTTTTCTGGGTTTAACACAGCCGTAGCTACTGGTTAAAGGAGCGTAGTGTGAATAAAGAAGCAGATTTTCAACCAAATGTGGGCAAAACTGAAAACAACACAATTAGATTTCATCTTTCGCCCGTACCTCCCTGCTTAGTGAATTTTGGGCATTTTATTTTTAGGTGCAGTGTGTGCTGCTGCAGAGTGAGCAGGATGTACGTTGGTCCCATCACTCACAGTAAAACCCTGCTGTGGCATTGCAGCAGATTTTGCATTAGCCTGTTTTTTAATGCAATAAATTCTATTTGGAAATGAGAACTTTTAGCTGCAGTGCTGGATGTTAACACTACCTACACTTTCCTGCAGAAATGCATCAAATTCTGTTGAGGTGGTGGTTAAAATATGAACTGTGGTCTAGAAATCTGGATCTCACTGATCTAAAGCCTGTTTTAGATGCTTCTCTGTCCTGCTGAGTGGAGAATACCAGGAGAAACTATGAAAATTAGCTGTTTTTTGCAGTAACTTTCTGAGCGAATCCAACTAAGTCTCATTCGTAAATGACAAAAAATGGATTCTGTAAATGCTTTGAAACTCAGTTGTTAACTGATTTTATTTTGGGAGACATTCTGTCTGTTTGCACCTCAAGGACAGGGTCTGGACTGTTTGTTTAGTATAAATGATAAAATGTAGTGTAACAGCGGCACAAGCAGAGAAAAGTCAGCGATGTCGGTCACATGGTGATATCTAATATTTAACACTACAAGTGAGGCTGCAGCTGCTAAACCTTGAACTGAGCAGAGGGGGTTTTATCTATAACAGATTCAACTTTTCATGGACAAAAGGATAAATTCCTATTTCTTCCAGCATCTTCTCTGCTGCTGATGTATCGCATATATTTCCAGCGCATTCTTCCTCAGACTGTGTGACTTTAAGCCTGTTTATAGAAGCCATCTGTCAGTGATTTCACAATAAGATCAGCCCTGTGCTCCTCTCTTACCTTGATTTTCTCACTTGCCAAGAGGATGTAATAGTAGCACTGATGTAAGGTGCTCTGTTGGTTTAATTAGTGAACACACTTGTATCTGAAAATATGGATATAATGTAAAATGGATCATCAATATCTGCAGGTAGAGATAAATAGTGGGAAGAACAGCATAGACAGTATAAATACTATCAGAGTTATAAACTGTATGAACAGTATGGACAGAATGAACAGTGTCAAGTATCATTGTAATGAAAATGACAGCAAATATGTGGAAAATTATTTTTAGCTCATTTAGATACACTAAAACTGTGTGATTTCATGGAAAAATATTGTTAAAGAACAAATGATCATTCATAAAAAATACAAAATGTAAATACAAAATTTTTTAAAAAGTCAAAATTTACTTTTTATTGTGATTTTATTTGATATTATTTGTAATTTAACAAACCAGGGAAAGAAATATTTACAATTTTTCAGTCATTTTTTTCAAATAACTTCAAATTTATTTAAAATAATGATATATTTCACTGATTTAAATAGCATAAAATACTTTCGAGGTCAAAAGTATTGCAAGGACAAATTAATATTATTGTTAATGTATTTGAGGTTGACATTAGGTGGAGCTGTAGTTTCTTTTTTTTTTTTTTTTACAGTCATCATCTAAATTAATACTTTTTTTCTGTGATTTTACTGGAGTTCATATATAATTCAACCAAACGGGGTAAGCCTGTAAAATTATAATAAAAAAATTAATTACCATTTTCTAATTCTATATGTAAATATATATAACTTTGTTTCAAAAAAACAACAAATGTCTGTTGAACAAACAATATTTTTGCTCATTTAACTATAGTAAAAGTGCAATTTTATGGACAAATATTGTAAAAGAACAAAATACCATTTATAAACTTACAGATTTTTGATGTGGACAGTCATTGGAGTTGTGTTTTTGGTTGTTTTTAAGTAAATTCAGACTTTCTTTCTGTAATTTTACTTCTAAATACACACGTGGACAAAATTGTTGGTACCCCTCAGTTAAAGAAGGAAAAACCCACAATTCTCACTGAAATCACTTGAAACTCACAAAAGTAACAATAAATAAAAAATTATTGAAAATTATAGAATCAAAAACAGCCATTACTTTTGAATTGTTGATTAACATAATTATTTAAAAAAACAAACTAATGAAACAGGCCTGGACAAAAATGATGGTACCTCTATAAAAGATTGAAAACTATTTGACCAGAGTGACATGATTAACTCAGGTGTGTCATTTAATTGACATCACAGGTGTTTCCAAACTCATAATCAGTCAGTCTGCCTATTTAAAGGGAGACAAGTAGTCACCCTGCTGTTTGGTGAAAAGGTGTGTACCACACTGAACATGGACAACAGAAAGCGAAGGAGAGAATTGTCCCAGGACATCCGAAAAAAAATTATAGACAAACATCTTAAAGGTAAAGGCTATAAGACCATCTCTAAACAGCTTGAAGTTCCTGTGACAACAGTGGCTCATATTATTCAGAAGTTCAAGACCCACGGGACAGTAGCCAACCTCCTTGGACGTGGCCGCAAGAGGAAAATTGATGACAAATTGAAGAGACGGATCGTTGGAATTGTATCCAAAGAGCCCAGAGCAACCTCCAAAGAAATTAAAGGTGAACTCCAAGGCCAAGGTACATCAGTGTCAGATCGCACCATTCGTCGTTGTTTGAGCCAAAGTGGACTTCATGGGAGACGACCAAGGAGGACACCACTGCTGAAAAAAACTCATAAAAAAGCGAGACTGGAATTTGCAAAAATGCATGTTGACAAGCCACAAAGCTTCTGGGAGAATGTCCTTTGGACAGATGAGACCAAACTGGAGCTTTTTGGTAAGGCACATCAACTCTATGTTCATAGACTCAAAAACCAAGCATACGAAGAAAAGAACACTGTCCCTACGGTGAAACATGGAGGAGGCTCAGTAATGTTTTGGGGCTGCTTTGCTGCATCTGGCACAGGGTGTCTTGAAAGTGTGCAAGGTACGATGAAATCTGAAGACTATCAAGGCATTCTGGAGAGAAATGTGCTGCCTAGTGTCAGAAAGCTTGGTCTCAGTCGCAGGTCATGGGTCTTCCAACAGGACAACGATCCAAAACACACAGCCAAAAACACCCAAGAATGGCTGAGAGAAAAGCGTTGGACTATTCTAAAGTGGCCTTCTATGAGCCCAGATCTGAATCCCATTGAACATATGTGGAAGGAGCTGAAACATGCCATTTGGAGAAGACACCCATCAAACCTGAGACAACTGGAGCTGTTTGCTCATGAGGAGTGGGCCAAAATACCTGTTGACAACTGCAGAACGCTCATTGACAAATACAGAAATCGTTTAATTGCAGTGATTGCCTCAAAAGGTTGTGCAACAAAATATTAAGTTATGGGTACCATCATTTTTGTCCAGCCCTATTTCATTAGTTTGTTTTTTTAAATAATTATGTTAATCAACAATTCAAAAGTGATGGCTGATTTTGATTATTTAATTTTCAATAAATTTTTATTTATTGTTACTTTTGTGAGTTTCAAGTGATTTCAGTGAGAATTGTGGGTTTTTCCTTCTTTAACTGAGGGGTACCAACAATTTTGTCCACGTGTGTATATGGTTTTTTTTTTGGCCAAAACAAGGAAAATATGTGAAACGACAGTAAATTGTTCAAAACTGTGACAGATGGAGCTGGATATGATGTTGAACAAATATAAACCTTATTGCTGGTTTCTGTCGCCACACTGAACTCCCTCACTGAACCTCTTTTATCAGCGCTGTGAGGAAGGAAACATCGTGATCACGAAACCCGTTCAGGATTGCAGACAGTTCTGTCTGGCGTGTAGCCTCTTATCCTCCACTGAGGCGCTCGCTTCCCTCTCAGATAAGGACACTTCCTCTTTGTCCAGCTGTCGCTGCGGGACACGACTGCCATTAAGATAAAAGAGGAGCACCTGTAGATCCCAGAGCACCTCAAACACTCCGTCTGTGTCGGGTTCAGAGGTGGCTTGTTAAGGCAGGTATAAGGGAAGTGGCCTGGCTCAAGGCAGCAGAGGTGTGAGAATGGGGGAGGTTTCCCGTCCTTCTTACTTTGCATTTGTCAGCAGCGGTTCAACTGACGAAATCCTCACAGCACCGCATGTGTTCAATGCTGTCTAAGATTGACTGTATTTAGTCTCCAAGTCAGATTTTTCAGTTCTTTCCAATACGGAGCCATGATCCAGATAGACACAGCTCAAAGTTGAAAAAGCTCTGGTGATTACAGGTTGCTTTGTAGCCATGTAGCATTTAGACTAACTGAAAATCTCAGGTGTCTGAACTGTTGTTGGGACCTGTCTTTTTAATATATTCTTTCTAAAGTATCTGTTTAAAGGAAACTTGACCAACCACCAAAGAAAACTTGACAAACCACTTGACAACTTAACATGAATGCAGCTATTTAGAAGTGATGCAGTTTTGAATCCTTTGTCATCAGAGTGAGTTCTGATGCTTGACTTGATCTCTATCTGTAAATATATCAGTCTCATCCCCTTCGCTCCATCTTCGGGGTGTTCTTCGCATCAATACTCCTCAGTTCTGCTGCCTCAGTTTCTCAGACGCTGTTATTCCCTGAATCCTCCTTCAAGTCAGCGCTATTTTTCTTGCGTTTCCCGTCTTTTTTCCCCCCTCCTTCATCACTTTCTTCCTCCGTAGCATGAGGTCAGGCTGAGCCCTGCGTAGCGCCGTGTCGTGCTGCTGTCGAGCTGCCTTTAATATTTCATAGGTCGCCACTTTGATGAAGCAGAGGGAACACCGGCCCTCATTAATGGGAGTCAGGTTATCAATGCTGGGATGTCTAGCTCCTGAATCATTTATCACTCTGATTTTTTTCTTCTTCTTCTCTCACCTGCTCTTTGATGCATTCAGACTCAGATGAGCTGCACGCTGCAGCAGAGGAGGGTTTTTCTATTTTAACACACACACTGTCTCCCTTGAGAAGCCGACGTGTTTGTGAGAATGCAGCAGACGTAAACTGAGCATGTAATAGCAGCACTGGGCTGCATCAACAGTTTATGATCTGTGCTGAGATATTGGAAGTGTTGATGATTTCATTACCTCTCAGCTACGATAATTACACACAGCCAGCCAGGCACTGCGTTCATCTGCACATCATTAATCACTTTTACAGTGTAAACACACTTTTACTTTAAAGGAGCCTGGTGGAAGACCTGAAGCAAAATCCCGACTGTGAAAAAAGGTTTTAAAAAACCAACAGAAGCACTCCTTTTATTCCCCCCCACTGCAGAAAGGGATCATAATCCTGTAAAAGCTGCTGGGAGTTGTTGATCGATACCAGTGACTCAACTCAAAGCTTTCAGAGCTTTCTTTGTGGCCTGTGGAGGAACTTTGAGTCTGAACTTTGTTTTAAGATCAGATCTGATTTGTATCTGATCCCCAGAGCACCTTTTTGTTTCAGAAAACAAATCACTCAAAGTGGTTCATTCAGCTGTTCACTTATAGTGTCATTTATTCATCTCATGTACAATGTTTTTAGAGTTTAACTACAAGTGCTAATCTCAGTTTTAATGTCTCAAATGAAGCTTTGCATGACTTCAACTGCATGAATGTAATGATTCAGTCAATCTAACCACAATGAGGCACGAGGAGCAGAAAAAAAGCTTTTATTGATTGTTAAAAAGATTGCAGTGGTTTGTGGTGGGGTGAGCTGGCCGGAAGTGCAGCTGTACATCATGTGATGCTGCAGCAGCCTGACATACTGTCTCTGTCATTTGTCGTCTCTTTATGTCAGTATCTCACAATGATACAGAAATCTTGAACAAATCCGTGGATCCAGACTATAAGCCGCATCACTGCCAAAATCTAATGAGGTGGTCCTTGTGTCATTTCTGACCTTCCCTGAAAATTTCATCCAAATCTGTTTGTCCGTTTTTGAGTAATGTTGCTAACAGACAGACAGACAGACAAACGTACGCCGATCGTCACAGAACTCCGCCGCGTTCCTTGGCAGGGTGAAAATAACAGAATACTTTGTGGACTCAGAAAATATAATTATCATTGGTGTTAAACATCCAGAACTGAGACTGTTACTGTAAACGTTTCAGGTTAATTTTAGAGAGTGTGTATGTGTGTAGTTCTTCATCTTGAATTCATTTTTCGCTGCTCGTTTATCCTTCCACTATCATAAAGGCCACAGCAGTCTGTGGCGTTAAGAGCCTGCTGGGATCTAATCTTATTCTGCAGGAGCTGCTGGTTAAATATTTAGAGATTGATCCAGCTGCATCACGTCCACGTGAGGTTGTCGGACGTCAAGCAAAGCATCTCTGACTTGACCTTGATCCTCCGCCTGCTCGTCTTCTTAAACACACTGTGATTGAAGCCGGAGCCCGGAGGTGGATTTTAACAGGCTGCAGATCGGGAGAGCTGGAATCAGATAGACGAGGTTAACTCAGGATGCTGCCACAAGCTGCTTACTGAAACACTGCAGCATGAATCTACATTTTATTCGACTTTTAATCATTTCTGACAAGACAGCAAACAAGCAAAAGGTCTTAATGTGGGGAAATTCTCAGAGTGCTGCATCTGTGTCACCTCAAAAATCTCTTCTTATAGTGCAACAAATCATAAAAAATGAAAAGCTTAAAGAATAAGAAAATACATGTTTCCCATTTGTCTGCATATCAACTCTAGAAAGATATTTCATCATGCAGAATGTATTTTCCAACGTCTTACTCTTCTCTATACTGTCTTTATATGATGCTGAATTTATTTTATTGGTCAACTATGTTTTCTTTCGTCTCCTATGTTTTCTGTGCTAACACTGCCTTTTTGGAGGGCAGAATTTTTTATTTGTTTCATGCTGCATTTAGTAAAAGAGGTTTATTTTTAATTGAGACGTAGAATAAAGTGAAATTGAAGAAATCTCATAATATTAAGCATGAATTTGGATATTTTCCCAGCTGAATGGCGTATCATAGATGAGTAGTTCAAAGACTGTTAGAAAATTGAAAATATGGCATTTTTTTCTGTTTTTACAGTTTCTAGTGTTTGGGGGGATGAAAAATATGTTTCAATTTTGCTTTCAGTAGCAGTTTCGTGCATTTGGTAGAGCAGAGGACTTCTTTTCAATTTGCAACATGGACTCTAATGGAATCTAATTGTATGCATTTTATTCTCATGTTGAGTAAAATTCAGCATGAAAAAAAACACTTTCCTGCATTGCTGGTATTTCAGCTTAATTTATTAAGTAGGTCTGACGTCACTGTCAGACAACTATGCTCTTATCTATAATATAAATGGCAGGAATGAGAAAGGCAGCACAGGATTTTGGGAAACGCAGTATTAGGCTGATTGTTTCGTGGAACAGTGATGAACGTACACAAGTCGGCAAAACTAGACATCTAAGAATCAGATGTTCAGGATATCATTGAGCTCCAGAGACAAATCTGTACATTATTTCTTCTAACATGCTTTTTGTGTCTGCCATAAATTTAGCTTCTTGTACCCTCCACCAATTTCACATCTGAATTTTAAAAAGTTGTTCATGTGGATTGAGAAAAAATACATCTAAAATCTAATTATGTATTCCATAACTATGGAAGGATGTCAGCCAGAACACATCACATCAACTCATTCTGCGTCACTTGCCATGTTGTCAGGCGTAATTTTTCGGAGTGCGTTGGGGACTGTGTGCAGTTCTGTGTCACTGCGGGGCCAGCAGAGGCCACGATGTGACAGGGAGGGCCGGTCTGGACCTCTGGGTGCTGCGACTGTAGGGAGACAAGGTGACTTTCTCACTGCTGTGCAATGAAAGGCTGTCTCACCCAGTGTTTACTCATTCACTCGTCTTTGTTTAACAGGCACCTGATAGTTTACAGTGAGCACCATGTTCACATTTCATTCCAGTTCCAGTCAGAAATATAATGTGTTCTTAATTTGGTAACTGACAGAGTTGACATTGACTTCACCTATCCAATCAGTGGGGAACATGACTATAAAATGGTCTGTGGACACCTGGAGTTTGTCAGTTTTGGACCGATGGACAACATTTATCTACATGTCTGCATCAAGGCTCCACATGGAATAGAATTGACAGAGGAACTGAAAAATCTGATTGTTGGGCTTTAAAAAGATGGGAAGACCAGAAAAGTCAGTTGAAACACAGTTGCAGCAGTGATTAGGAGGTATAGAACAAGCTGTAATACCACTAATCAGAGCATCAGCAGTTGGGGGAAAAACTTTGCTCACTCTGCAAAATACTAAAAGATGAAACTTTGCTCAAGAAGATGAGAAGAAGTTACTGGGCCAGATGAGACTAAGTTTGGCGTGAACCTGGCTGGGACCACCACAGTGAATGCATAGACCTGACAGTGAAGCTCAGAGGTGGGAGTGTGAAAGGTGTTGGGAGAGATGACATTTATAGATGGACCAAAGTAGTGGTGGTAAGATGATGCAAAGTCTGTAGAAGCTTGACTCAAGAGGAATACTCCAGCATGAGAATGAAACCCAAATACAACCAGATGTCACGTCTTTGGCACATCACTAAGTAAGAAAATCTTTGTAATGCAGCACCTCATGAAGACCAGTCAGCCTTCGTCCTCCACCTCCTCCTCGTCCTCTGCTCCAGATGACATGACCGGCGGCCACATTGAGCAGACAGGCGAGAGGCCACAGATCACATGCATTCTGTCTGCTGTGGAGAAATGAGGGCAGTTGTGTTGAAGACGCGCTCCAATGAACTTTTTACTTGGAAGCAAAGCTGAGACTCTTTAAATCCTCTGTTGCATTCCCTTAAAACATAAAGCAGCTGCTGCATTGTGTTTCTTATGTAATGCATGACGCTGCAGTAACATCTGAAATATTAATTTCAATTCATTCAAAATTACAGATCATCAAGATTCATCCTCTGGAGTCATGAATATTTAAATGCAATCAAGTAGGTTGTAGTAGTCCGTGAACTAAACTATCACCTGCTAGCACAGCAGAAATGCCAACTATTTACCAGTTAATTGCTGTTAATAATTTAAGTTATTGAAATATATATGAACTGATTAATCAGGAGATGAGTCACAGAGAGTTTAAAGGTAGCTGCCCGCAGCTCATTTGCACAAAATAGACTTAACTTCTACTTTATGCAAATGAGGCACAGGGAGCGGATATCTGAGGCCTCACAAACTTTCGTAAAACTGTACAGATTCAGCAACTCCACAGCTTATTTCTCTTCTCAAATGCTTTCAGAAATACTTTTTCGCTGAACTGTTTTCGCAATGAAAGACAAAATTTGCGACCGTGCCACCATGTTGGTCTGACGCCTCTGTCTAAAGGCCTGAAGGTCTGAAGGGCCTTCATGTGACCACCGACTGGCCCACTAGTGCATGCCCACCGAGAAGGCGATATTCAGGCAAGGAAAAACACCCCTGTAGACCATAACTGTCAAAAAATGTGCTGTAGATTTGCTGTAGTACCTTGTTGTTCCACCAGGTGGAGCCTTTTACTGTTTAATGAGATGGAGTTACATGTGTGGTTGTTGACCGCCCACAAAGTTTGCATAAACAAGCGCTTTCTAACCATTGCAAGAGATGTTTTTAGTAATTTGGATGTTGTCAGGGGCCAATTAATGCGCAGCAATTTAAAATTTAGTCATTTTTGTTGCATTTTATTTATAATTCAGTGAATTTGTGCTCTCAGTTTCTTAGTGAAGCCAAGATTTTGCAGTGAACCACAGTTATTGGCGGTTAAAAATCAATGTATGGGAAAACGTCCACTGTATTTCACTCATTTCGACGATTAACCGATTTTTGATTACCAACGCGGCCGACTATTGGTGAAGGAATCTCTACTGATATGAACATATCGAGCTGTGGCCCAGATGGAACATAGATAGAGGGCCTTGTATTAAATTAACTCTGCAGATTGGATTTTAGGACGGAGAGCCTGTAAAGTTGAAGGTCGCGGATATGTGACCCTTTCCTGAAGCCCGGTGTCCCATCGGGGCCCTTCTCGTTGTACTTTCATTTTCATCTCAATGTCAGTAAAGCTCGGCAGTCCGAGTGGGAGAGCAAATGACATAAGGTTTATGTGTGTGTGCGCTTTGGGTCAGGGTTTGTGTGTCGGGCCCCGTCAGCAAAGTGTCCCCTCGCCCGGCCGCTTCCATTAAGACCGACGTTTTCCAATACAGTAAGAGACAGCCAATCGAACGGCCTCTGTGCCGGCGTAATTCAACAACACTCTGGGGACTCGTTCAGCCGAGTATCTGCACAGATAAAAGCTCCCAACATGAGGAAGAAAAAAAATCATAAAAGGGAAAGAGACATGGAGAAGACATTGATAATGATGCGTTTATTCTGACAGATACCTCCCACACAGTCGAGTTGTAAGAGTAAAAGGACTCGGCACAGGGAACCTTGTATGTCCACATTTCATCTCTTCTTCTCCACTGCGTAACAAGCAAAGTGAAACGAATTTTTTTTATTTCTGAAGGAGACTTTTACATTTTTATTGCCTATAAAGGCCTTTTTCACATTCTTTAATAATCAAAGAAAAGATATTTTTAACTAGATTCATAGAAGAAGACTCCCAAATATGTAACTATGACTACAAAGATGTGTTTTAGATGTTAAATCAACCACCAGAGAGACTTTAATAAAAAAAAGTTAAGGGGATTTTTATGAAATTGAAAACAGTTTTCGCATGTTTAGTGTAAGACATTCCTAAATGCATAATCCAAATTGCATTTCTCACATAGTAAAACATGTTAAAAATATCACGTGAGGCAACCTCTTTTTTCATGCACGCTAAAGTTCCTGTCGGTTCAAAATCTTACACATTTCTGCAGCATTTAGGTAGAGCTCCAGAAATAATTTATGTTGAAGTTTGCTTCATTTATATTGTATTTTGACAAGCAGAACATGTGCCATAAAAACTTTCAGTAGCTGTGTGTGCATAACTGCTGTTGTTTGATGAAAATACAGTTTTACTCATTGTAAATTTAAAATGCAAGGATTCAGATAAGAAATAAAACAAGTAAAACAGAGTAAAAGCAGGACTCAACTGGAGCCTGCGAGCTGCCCCAGAAGAGTCCATGTCAGCCGCCTTTTTTAATATTAAATGTAAAACATACAGATTCACACATGCATACATATCAAACATACAAGTAAATAATTTAAAATACAGAAGAGTAAACACATGAAAATGCATATCTTCAGTTTTGAAGAAGGCTCCTGGATGAGAGGTGCACTCAAGGGACCTATTGCTACAGTTTTACTAAATACACCTGCTGGTTTAGAAAAACTTTTCAAGCTGCAAACATTATTTGATGAGTAGGCTCGACATAATAATGTCACATCAACCTATTATTGTGTGCAATTTGAACTCAAATTTCTGCCTTAGTTAAAGCTATTTTCATTTGAGGTAACTTTTCTTTTCTTCAGGAGGAAATAACATCATGTGGAGCAGGTCATGTGATCTGGAATTAGCACACTTCCTTGAGGTGTTTTTGTAATGGGTAGCTTGGTTGAAAATGATACAATTTATTTTCCATATGTAATTTGAGATATTGCCAAAGATGAGTATCTGTCATGATTATCTCAACTGATTAAAAAGAACACAATCAAAACACTTTTAGAATAAGTTAATTTATTATTGTTTAGCTAATTAGAAGTGGTTGATATTAAATTCAGATGGCTTAGTTGACATTTTATTGATATCCAGTCATTTTTAATTAACAAGTGATTGTTTCCATAATAAATAATAAAAATATGAACATAATGAACATCAAAAACATTAGTTTCTTTTTACTTTTAATATGTAAAATATATGCAAGATATATCCCATGAACTTCAAAAGACCCTCAATTATATTTTAACCCATATATTGTAACGTAATTAATTTCTGAGATCTGGAATCATGGCACAATCCCTACATTGAAATCTGACTGAGGAGCTTTAAGCAGGTTGCAGTAAACACACATTTTATCTGAGCAGCTGGATTTGGATTTAATTTCTGGATGATTTCTTCACACTTGAAATCAAGCTTCCAATTTGAAATCTTGAGCACTATGCTAAACTCATCCAGAATGACTAATTTATCCGCTGACCACTGCTTTAATTTAAACCACTGAGTGTCTTTCCACCAGCGCCAGGTTTATATTCTTTGCCTCACTGTTGTTTAGACTCCAGGAAACGTGAAGTGAACATTTTATTTCAGTGTGCTGAAAGTGCTGCAGTCTCTGGGGACTTTAAACAGGAAGCTTTGACTGTTGTTTTCTTATTTCCTTTATCTGGGGCATCCACAGGTGCTTTGCAAATCTGCAAAATAATTGCCATAATTTAACCTTCCACACACTCGAACACAGTCACAAGTGGCAGCATGAGTGTGATGAGATCAAAAATGCTCTCCTCATGTAAAAATAGGCCGGCTGACAGCTTCTCTGGGAGAGACGGTGCAGAACTGTGAGGAGGGAAACTCGGAGGCAAAACAAGGAGAAAGATAATTCAAGGTGAAAGTCGTGGCGGGGATTTTATTTGGATGCAAACTTAAAACCTCCAGTCACTGTTTTGCTGATTGGAAATATGACTAAATCAATGTCTCTTGGTGATTAAAATGCATTATTTTCCAAGTTTTATTGCAAATTTAGAAGCTGTGTGAAGCTTGGATCACACAAGAAGCTTCATGATCTGTTGAACAGAAAACTGCACAGATGTCATATGTTCCAGTTGGTGTAATTCCTGCTTCATTATTTAGAATAGGAGGATAATGGAGGGCTACACTGGAAAACTGTAAATTCAGGAGTGCAGCCGAGTGCATGAATCCTTCAACTCTCCACTTATTTTGTAGCAATGCCACTGAAATAAACTAATTTCGTCAAAAATACTTTTAAATGCTGCTGTGACTGGGCCTCAAGTAATTCCTTTAGTCCTCTGAACCCCAAAACCTGTCAGTGCATTTACACCTTTGTTTTTTAAATAGTAAAATGAGGACATCTGTGAGAGCCAGAATATGTAAAAACAGAAAGAATAATTGGATTTTCACCTTTCTGACACCTTAAATTATGTGTGATGTGTGGTTCAGTTGGGGAAATTAACCAAATCGAACCTTAAAATTGTAAAATTTATTTAAAAATCACTTTATTCTACATGTGTCATTCAGAAGTTTGCCAAAAATGACAAGAAATTCCGCCTTCCTAAGCATAGCTGAGAAGCCATTAGTGGCTCGGTGACTTTTCGGCTGAATTAAGTTGAACTGCAGGCTGTGTTTACGTGGAGCAGATAGGATGCAAGCATGGAAACAAATTAAAACTGAAGAAAATATTTTGGAATCACTCGGAAAAAAACTGTATACATGTTGACTTCATTTTTTAAAAATTTGGTGAACTGATTAGTTAAAGAAATTCAACTTTTCTGTTTCCTTTTTTACGATTTATGACATTCTAACTTATAATTCTAATTAAAATATTGCACATTGATTTTAGGTTTTAAGTTTTTTAACAAATGATTTTAAAAATAGACTTTACATTTTGTTTTTTTTATAATTTCTTACATTTTTTGTCATTCTACACAGATGACATTTCTGAGATCTCTCTACTTATATTCATGGTTGTTCTGTTTCCATAAAGGCGCAGGGCTTTGTATTGCCGTGAAAAATGAGCCCACAGTGAGTAAAAATATGACGGGAACAAAAAAAACAACCAGAAACTGCTGGAGGTAAATGAATACTTGCTCTCTTAATATTGCACTTCCATATAAAAATGTCTCAGACTGAGATATCTTGACTTTTGCACTCTTCTGTGTGACAAATGTGTTCCAAGCTGAAATGAAAGTTATTCCTCAGGCCTGAAAAAGCACACATCATCATCATCATTCACCTGCTTCGACAGGCAGCTCCTCATGACTACTGAATGGACCTTCAGGTGTGAAATAGATGGAGTTTAAGTAAGTAAACTTGGAGAACACTTTGTGTCCTTGTGGGAATGTGAAGGAGGCCACAGAATAAGAACACGAGTCCCTAAGGTTTGAATAACCAGGAGATTTTAGACCTTTTAGACCTCACAGCGTGCCGGCTGAGCTTCCTGATGCAGGTGTGTCCTCCTGCAGTGGAGTCAGATTATGTCCTCGTACAGGCCGAGGATTCTCCCTGCGTCCCGCTGCAGGTACCACTCCGACTTAATCTGCTGCTTTTCAAAGTAATTTTCGAAAACAGATTAGAAGCGCTGCCTGTCTGCCCTCCCCCTACTGTTGGCAGCCACTGCGTAACTTATTGGACCCGCTGCGTTGTCCTTATGACATGCTGATCAAATATTTACTCATGCGGGGCTTAAGTGTCGATTGAAATCATTTTGGAAAACACTCAGGAATCAATTAAGCAATGCAAAACTGTTAAAGCAGTTTTTCAGATGGAGGTTTGGTGTTGTGAAGACATGTTGGCAGGTTTAAAATAGATTGTTTTTGACCTCCAGGGCTTTGAAATGCTGACTCTGGATTCCTACCTCCCATCTTGTCCTTGTTGGCCTCCTACATCGTCCTCTCTGCATCCCCCTCTGTGAAAAATATGCTAATGTATGAAAGTAGGCTACAGACCCCCCCCCCCCCGTGTTCGTTTCTCATCCGTCTGCGCGCTGGGATTTGGAAAAAGGAAGGAAACATGCATCATCCAACCTCCAGTCCTGTCAGCTGCTTCTGTCTTCCTGCTCGTGTCTGGCTCACCTACGGGTTTTTGATTTCCTGACGCAGATGCTGTGAATTCGGTCCAATTAGACCTCTCAGATCCCCTAAGCGGGGGTATATGCCAGAGCCGGTTTTTGTTTTTTACGTGACGGCTCGCTCTGCGGAGGACATTTAAGGTCGGCGGGCGTGTGAGGAAGCTCTGAGGAGGAAGTGTTTCCCTGCAGTCTGCTGCTGGATCAACACCACCTCCGTACATGTGCATGACATTTGCAGTATTCCCAACTACAGGATGAGATAGTGTTTGCTTTTGATTAAAACTCAAGGTGTCAGTGCGCCGCCTCATAAGATCTCGATGCTTAGAATAGCTTTTAACTAGGTACAGTTGCCAACGACTCCTAAGGTTCTGTATTTTGATTTTTAATTGTGCTAAAATTAAAGCATGCATCTTGACAGTTTGCTTTCCATCTTCTACTCTTGCACCTCCAAATTAGTCCAGGAGAGAGGGGAGTTACATAAAACTAGAAGTCAGCTTAGTAAGTTTATATCAACAGAGAAAGTTCAAATTCAGTGTCAAGGAGAATGAAATGCATTCACAAAATATCTCCATCCGTCTATTCTCTTCCACTTCCAGTGTTGGGTCAAGGCAGCGGTAGACTACGCAGGAGACTGTAATTTTTTTTTATTGGCAAAATGACATCTGTGAGCACCGGAATCTGTAAATCCAGAAAGAATGATTTGATTTTCAACTTTCTGACCCTGTAAGTCATGTGTGGTTCCATTGGGGAAGTGCAACAAATCTAACCTTAGACTTGGAAAATTCAGTTAAAAATCACTTTAGTCTACATGTGTCATTCAAAAAATTGCCAAAAAACAAGTGTTTATCCAAAACAGACCCTGTGAAAAACAAGAACAAAAAAATCTACCTTTGTTAGCATTACTGAGAAACATTGGTGACCAACATTCATGAGACAAAAATTAATTGACTTTTTAGCTCACATCGGCTTGTTTGGTTAAGGTTAGGCACCAAAACTATGTTAAGTTCAGGAAAATATCACAGTTTGGGTTCAAATGCAACCCAGAAAATTCAGGAAGAAGCTTCAGTCCTCACAAGCACAGTCCACCTTCTTCAAAGCCGAATTGAAAATGCAATTTAGTCAAAGAAGGATTTCATGGAGACAGAACTGAAGTGTCGGGACAAATAGTGAATGCAGAATTAGATGTATAACATCTATCAACTCCAAAAATAAGAGTGAGTGTCAGTCTCTGCGGTTCAATCCTTCCAGTTTATTACCATATTCTCTGCTGAGTGTCAGGATGATACATAATATTGATTCACCGAGTGTATTTTTATTGAACGTCTTCGGCGTGACTGTCTTGCTCTGGGAGTTTTCGGCTTTCTTGCTTCATGAATCACGCGCAGAGTGTAAAAGCAGTGATTCATGGTGCTGATGGTGGGATAGATGCACAAAAGCTGACATTTTTATTGTGGCATTTACAATTTCTGCAGCGTGTCATTGAGAAAATACAGCATTATGAATAAACGTGTGTGATAAATGTGATTAAAGCTGAGTTTCTCCCTCACACTGGACCTGATAACAGCGGATTTTTTTTTTTTTTTTTGTGCCAAGCTGTCAGAACATGCTCTGGATTCTGAGCCAGCAGCCGAGCCGTTAGTTTCAGTTTTAGGTGAAGTGTTTCCTGATTGACACCGAGGACGTGTCGAGTTCAAACACTTGACTGCTGGATGTATTTTCGGCTCTGCTTTGTCTTCTGCTGCTGTGTAACCCACCAAGCTGTTCCACATTGTTTAGGAGGGTTAGGAGCATTTGCACATTTGGTAAATACCGGTTTTAATTTGAAAAATGACCCAAACAAATATCTACAGCAAAAATCTGTCATTTTGCTTGATTAGAAATAGGGAACAGCAAATGATGTGGATGGAAGTCGCGTAATCAGCAAGAAAATTTGCTTGTTTGTTGTCATTTCTTGGCTCCTGCTGCTGTTTTTCATGTTCTCAGATATCTGCTCGCTCCTTCCTTTGATTAGAATCTGAGCCTCGACTTGACCGCCACCCCAGCTCCGATCTTTTGATTTGAACAACCCTGATTAAAGAAGTGCTGCTAAAGCTTCGTGTTAGTGTTGGAGGAGAGCGCGGTTCGTTCTCCAGATGGTGGTTGTGTGTTGTTTCAGTTTGAGTGCAAAAAGTTCAAACTAGAGTCCAAACTAAGCAGCAAATGTTCTTTTCTTTGTCATAAATATGCTGTTGTAATGGCTTCCTGAGTGTAAAGTAAGATAGTGAGAGGCTAACACGAAGCATGACACATGTAAACTTCCACACAAAAGAGGAACATTTTAAAAAAAATCTGTGAATTATTAATGCTCGGGAAAGAAAAAGGAAAGAAAAGAAGCTGTTTGCAGTTTCATCAATAAATAAAGACATGAAACTCCCTCACAAAAGTTCTCCGTTAAAGCGCCTCCTTTAATAAATTGTCCTCATTTTCGTCATTTAATTATTAACTTCTAAATCAACATCTTTCCAAATGCTGCTATTCATCAAAACTAAGCAATGCAATCCATCAAGTCAAGGATGTTTTTATTGAAGACCTTGAAAATGTCTTAAATATAATGAATATAGAAGTGCAGAATCCTGATGTGATTTAGGGCCGTAATTTCCTTTTTTAATCAGCTAATTGTTTTGTCTGTGAAATGCCAAAAATAGTATAAAATACCCTGTTTCAATTTCCAACAGTCTGATGGGACTCATTTCCATTATTTGCTTGATTTGAGAAAAAACAAAAGATGTTGAGTTTATTGTCGCATATAGTAAAGAAAAATGTCAATTCTTTGTGTTCAGGAATCTGAACAAAGAAAGAAAAATAGGCAGATTTGGAAAGACAGGAACCTAGAAAACAATGGAAGACCTGAATTATGTTGGCTTAGATTGAGTTTCATTTGTTGTAAAGTTGTGTTTCGTCATGTTGCTTCCATTTTTTTATGTTTGTCAAGTAATCAACCTAAAGAAAACCTCAGAAAACCTCTTATTACTCCATTATCAGAGAGCTTTAAGACTACAACCAACCCAGGGTTCTCGCCGGCGCATTTCAGCGTGTTTAAAAGATTCCGCTGTGATTAGGGCCGCTACGCTGTTATTTTGACAGATAACGCCATGTGCGTTTGTTTTTTATCGACTGGGTGCCTATCTAGGTTAATTTATGTCTCCCCACCTCAGCTGTACTTTCCTGTAGATTGACCCTTTCCCGTCTAAAATTAAGAGTCGCTTCCAATGTCGGGGTTACAATTAGCATGTCTCGGTTGTTTCCGTGATGCCATGTATGGTGAATAGTGACCTAAATCACGAGCATTTGGAGCATCTGCATGACGCTCATTGGCTGACATCGATTAGACATCGGCCGCTCACGAGATATAATGAAGGCTATTGCGCGTGCGCGTGTGGGAGGAACTGCCGTTACACTGTAAAAAATCCTGGTGAGAACCCTGCAACCATTGTCTCCATAGTCAATATGTTTGACATTGACTTGCTGCAGTGATTAGTTTAGTGGACTTCTCCATTTTCCGTTCAACAAATATCCACATTTGAAAAGCTGTTGCCAACTAATTTTGCTTTAGAATGGATCAGTAATGAGTTAAATGTCCAAGTTGATGCTGTGTCTCCTGAGGAAACCATAAAATCGCTCTGTAATAATGTGGGTCAGTTGGAGCCCAATAACAGAGTTTTACCTTTGGGTCGAGTGGAAGGTCAATGAGAGCCACCCTGCAGAGAAACCGTACTGGCTACTTGTGTCTAAGAGGTTGTTTTTTTTTTTTTCCATAAAACTTGCAATCGTAAGCAGAAGTTCACACTTAGTGACTTCCTCTCAGGGCTCGTCTTTGCTTCGTCCATAGTCTCAGTAATCCAACTTAGAAGCTATTAAAATATCTTACATTTCAGTGTCTGGAACATTGTTTCCTGCCTGCTGTGGACAGTCCTGTTTCTGTGTGCGATTATGCTGTCAGAAGACATTGTTCTCATCTCAACTAAAAGTGGAATTGTTGTGACAATGAACCGTGCTGCAGTCAGTCTTTTACGTGGAGGTTGAGCCAGCACGATCAGACAAACTTAAATCCATCCATTTCCTGCTGTTCTGGACACATCATGAAGGATGTTTCTACGAGTTTCATACAGCTTTTTTGTCACTTTTTCGTGATGCAGGTATTAAATTGCACTTTATGTGGTGTTAAAAAGATTTAAATTTAACTCGCTGAACCCAGAGGGAACCCAGAGTAGAAGCATGGTGGGTTTTGAACCTTTCCCCAGTAAGTCATCCAAGCAACCCCAAAGCCTGACAGACTGACAAGACTGAGCTGAAATAATGCGTTTTAAAAGGTAATTTGGGATGAAAACGTCACATATCTCATCTGGCCTGGGAACACCTTGGGATCTCCCATTGGTAACTAAAAAATGTTACTTGGGAGCTGGCAGCAGATGGAATTTCGCCCCAACAGATTTTAGAAAATCCCCTCTTGAACTTGATTAAACTGAGTGAATTCATTTAATGACATTTTGTGACACCCTGAAGGTGTCTCTCGGCTGTCTCTGCTGAGGCCGACATGAAAAGGCTCCTCGGAGTATCATGAAATTCTAATCTTTGGCTTCTCTTGTCAAACCTCACAGTCGAATTGTGCACAGGCTGCCTTCCTCTTTTCTGTTTCTGGAACATTGGAAGCTGCTTCTTCGTGATAACAAGCTCCTCTTCAGCTGTGATGAATGTTAAGATGCATAGAAGAGTGGGAGGACAGGAACGTGTAGGAAGGCGGAACATCACATGTGGTTCAAGCTGTTGGTTTCAGTGTGGAAGTGCAGCTGCTCCACCTACAGGACAAACTCTGTAATCTTAGCTCAGTGGAGGATTTGACCCATCAAGTTGGCAGATGCTGATTTTTCTGTTGACGTCTAGCAAATACGACTTGTATCATAAAAAAAATTCATTTTTCTGTCATATTTCTGTCCAGAATGTTGGTGTAATCCTCCAAACCCAGAAGAAGACATTTTCGATATAACCTGTATATATGCAATAACCAACCTGTGCCAAATGTTCATACGATCTAAAGCTGCAACTAAAGACGTTAAGATGTTATAAAGTAGTAGAACATAACTGTTATAATACACCATCATCTACTTTTATGTATTTTAGCTGCTTGCTTTATTTACCAAGCTGCCAAAAACGGTGAATTTAGCTTCATATTTGACAAAGAAAAGCATCAAAGCAAATGAAACACAAGTTTAATTCAAGAACTAATCAGCTATGAAAATATATGATAAATAGTTTTTTGTCCATTGGCTACATGATTGAGTCATTGTTGCCGCAGCCTATTAATAGACAACACGTCAGTTAAAAATGGCGGAAAATTGAGACAGTTTTTCTTGATGTTTGACATCCTTTTGAGGCAAAATGTGTTGAAGATCTCTGAATCGAAGACCATTAAGATTTCTTCAAATTCTGATGTGCAAATTGCCCTTAAAACTTCTGAAGTATGAAGGTTAATCTGTCTGATTTTCACATTGGAATGAAGTCCAGAACCTCGATAGTGCTTCCCTTTAAACAGTTAGAAATAAAGACATTGAGGAATTTAAATTTTCATGTAAGTGTTGTAGAGTTATCTGAGGTCTGATCAGCTTCCTACTAATTATAGCCTTTTCCTTGAGGTTGCATTTTTAAACCACCCAGTAGACCGTTCTCAGCGCAGACCCTTTTTCGCTTTGTCAGAAGGAAAGCGCAGGTGTAACTAATAACATTAGTGCTGTCTGCGCTCCATTTACATGTCCTGTAAGCCATGCCTGTGAGCTAACGTGCACAATACCACGATCCTAGAAGTGGAACGTCTAAATTGAATGCAGCCATTATGAATGTTATTAGTTCCACCTGTGCCTCTGTTCCAAATGTCTGCTGTGAGCAAAGTTCCCCAAGCGGATCATTAAAGTTAATTTCTAGCAATTATAGCAATTATAATCATTATCATAATACCTGTGTAATGAGGAAAAGGCGCCGCAAATGCCTTGCTTGGCTGTGATTTTTGTAATCTCAGTTTATCCCACATGGGGGCGGTGTTGGCTTTCAGTGCCATGATCCTTTTACAGCTGCTGTTTATTGAATAAAGCATGTCTTCCCGCAATATAAGCTAATACACAAAGCCAGGGGTGGTTTCTGTTGAGTCCATTTAATGCCCTTTTCAGTTGTTATAGTGAGTATAGACACTTGTATTAGCACCAACAACCCAACATTTGATCTGTGGTGCTCTTTGGTTGACTGGTTGATGGATTACAATGACTATCAGGTGTCTTTGAATCACTGTAATAGTGCTTTAAGATGGTGTTGGTTAAGAAACTGTTATAATTCCACCTGATGAGAATAAGTAAACCACAAAATCATGCATTTGTCGAGTAGATCCATACTTCTGCTGCTGCTTGTTAACCCTTAGGAATGCATTTTGAAATTACAATACATTTTATTTGTTCTTCCAATGGCGGTACCTTTTTGTTGAAGGGGAATCGAATTCATGAGTTTTTGCTGCCAATGTCCAGTGGTATATTTGCAGCGCATAGTCTTTGTTCAACAATCTAACCCTCAAAATTCACATTTTGTGTTCTCTGAACCACTCGCACAGAAATGTGACTTTAGAGTTGAAGTTATTTCATAGAAGAAAATGCTAGAAGCATCAGATTTTTCTGTATTGCATGTTACAAAAAGCCCTATGATTGTGGTTTTTGACATTACTGTTATTAGTTGGTAAAATGAGGCATATTAAATCCTACACAAAGGAGCTTTAACTTTACTTGACGTGGTTCTGGAGTGATTTATTACCCCATAAGCATAATGTTTAGGACTCATTAGACAGGGACCTCCTCCACTTTCTTGTAGACTCAGATGGTGCATTATCATCTGTTCTGATCGTTGATGAAAAGAAAGTAACACTGCTAATGTCAGAAAACTTTTGTAATTGCATGAAAAAGTGGACATTTCATATGCCCTGGGCAAAATGTAGATTTGGAACATTTGGTAAATGTAGCAACAAGCCAAGTAGTTTTAGCCTGAATGCAGTCAAACAATGATGCAGAAGCAGACAGACACATCCATACATCCAAAACTGAGAAAGTTCTGGTGTTCACTGCTCATTTTATAACCATGTTCATGCAATTAGTGTCACTGGAAATCACGGTAGTTCTCAGTTTAGTTTCAAAGCTCATAAGTTTTCTAACTTGTGTGTCACTAATCATAAGCATATTCACTTTTGTTGTATTTAATTTCTTCTTTGGGGACTGAATTTTCAATCTAGTCTTTGTAAAGTGCTTGTTTTTGGTTGTTCGTAAGAGGGAAGACAGTACTGGTTGACTCTGAAAACTAAACTGGAAACCAGTAACTTTGGGAACTCTGGATTGGGGGGGAGTTGTTGCCCGAAGTAAAGGAGTTGAAGTATCTCAGGATCTTGTTCATATAGGAGATGGTAAAATGGAGATGGACACAGAGCAACGGCAGCGATGGGAAAGCCAAAGCTCTCGTAGTGACCGGAAGAAGCATCAGAAATGGACTTCTCCCATTGCGAGGCTGGACATCTGGACAGAACTCGGAGTAGGATTCCTTCTTCTTTGCATCAAAACAAACCAGCTGGGTACCTTCTTTTTGAAGGTGTTCATCTTCCTCCGGGTACCTCAGGGTAAGCTGTGAACCTGCTGGAGGGGTTGCATATCTCATCTGGGCTTATAACACCTTGGGATTCCCCCGGAGGAGCTGGAAAATATTAGTGTGGAGAAGACCGCCTGAAATGACCCGCATAACCTGCTGCCAGAACAACCCAATGTTGGATAGGTGGAAGAACATGGATGAACGGATGGATATTACACAAATCTGAAAGGTTTTATTTCTTTTAGAGTTTTTACCTGAAGTCAACACCTATTTTTTGTCCTTTAGTAGCTTTAGGAAAGGGACAAGGAAAATTTCGGCTTTTTTCCAATCAAAGAAGAGCCCCGCTTTGACTGACTGAATCAACTGCTCAGCACCTGGAACAGCTCTACAAGCACAGTAGTCGACTTCAGATGTTCCTCTGCTGTAACTAAGTCATGTTTCCTGCAGTGTTTTTTGCTGTTTAGCACTTTAACAGCTTCTCTAAACACTTCCTGCATATTCAAATGGCACATTGTGGCGCTTTGCTTGCCAAGTTCATTGTAGCCCAGAGTGTGGATTAGAGAGAGGATGGGTGAGGAGGGGTGAGGAGGAGAGCCAGTGAGGCTGACAGAGAAAGGAGGAGAGAAGGGGGAGGAGGAGACCAGGAGACATCCCAGCCCATTTGTCTTACAGCCATTTAACCACGGCACGGAGTCGGCGTGCCAACAGACTCTGTGCCCTCGCTTCACGCTACAATGGCCGCACCTCCCTCCCCTCCCCTCTTCCCTCCCCTCCGCCTCCCCCGTCCAAAGTTGTGTCGGCACGCTCTCCGGCGGCACTTGACGGAGTCGGGCTGAGGGGTTGAGCAGCCTGATCAGCGTCTGTCGGGGCCGAGCCATGGCTCTGCTGCTGGATGGATCTCCAGCCTACTACTGCCTGATCCGCCGCCGGTTCAAGAGGAGGAGGAAGAAACGCTCGGAGCGCAAAGGTACGAGCCACAGTCCGTGTCTGACTGCCGTTTGTTTGGGTGATACGCTGACTTTAAAGCTGCGCTGCTGTTTGGAGGACTGTCAGTTTTGCTTCACTGTTATTGTTCTCATCATATGGAAGGTCAGAGGGATCCCTAAAGGTGACTCTTTGATACTGTTGTTGTGATGCTCTTCTGTCATATCAACACTCTGATACATCTCACATATTAGTTTATCTAATTGTTTGTCACAGTGGTTATTTTATCTCTATTGTTTTCTTCTGATTTGACCCTTTTGGTATAATTTGTACCTTTTTATGCAAACTTTTGACCATGTTTCATTCTAAACACTACCGTTCAAAAGTTTGGGGTCACTTAGAAATGTTCTTATTTTTGAAAGAAAACCTTTTTTTTGCAATGAAGATAACATTAAATGAATCAGAAATCCAGTCTAGACATTGTTAATGTGGTAAATGACTATTCTGGCTGGAAATTTGTTATGGAATATCTCCATAGGGGTACAGACGAACATTTCCAGCAACCATCTCTCCTGTCTTCTAATGCTACATTGTGTTAGCTAAAAAGGCTGATTGATGACTAGAAAACCCTTGTGCAATTATGTTAACACATGAATAAAAGTATGAGTTTTCATAGAGAACATGAAATTGTCTGGGTGACCCCAAACTCTTGAACAGTCGTGTATGTATATAGAAGTAAGAATTCATGGTCATGATGTATTGTTGTAGTTTGTTTACTATAAATCTGACAAAAAGTTGCAAATTATAGTGAACACGCATGTTTTCTAGCGGTGTCTTCCGTCACATTTTGACCCACTATTGGTTCATTTTCCACTGCAATTTAAAGTCTTGCACCTCTATGGAAACAGCACAAACATGACTAGAAGTAGAAAGAGCTCAAATATATCTCCTGTTCATTTTAACAGTTAAATGCCACAAATCATCACAAAATAGAAAACAAAGTGACATTTCTTTGATTAGTCATTCTACAAAAGGTAAAAAAACCTGAACTCAACATGTCCAACATTTTTCCAAGTATCCACAGGTGCTACCAAACCTGCAAATTATGATAGACAATTTACTATTGCACAAAAACTTCATTTCGGCATTCTGCACATCAGCCCCAGAAACATGTTTCGCCATGCTGAATGTATCTTCCTACAACTTCCTGACAGCTTTCTCCTCTGTGCAGCGTTTTTAAGCCATGCTGCATTTATTTAACTGATGATTTTTAATTTGATTCTGTGTTTACTTTCTTACTGCTCTTTACACAGCCTGCAGTGCAGCCGGAAAATCAAATCATTTTTGTCTTATTAACTCTTGGTTGCAGCTTTGTTGACTGTTTGATCAATGCAGTATTTTTTTTTTAGTGGAGGCTTTTGGAGAGTTTTTAAATGCGGATTAAACTGACTTAGATTTTTTTTTAAATTTATTTTAAGCTTCTATTTGGTCTGTCAATATGATCAGTTCAAGGGTTGTTGGAAAAATCCAGCATTTCTTTCTATTTTTACTGATAAATAGTCTAATTAGTTTTTAAAACCAGCCACCATTTACATAGAGTTTTGAACAATTCTTTTCTTGATGGGTGCTTGTTTGTCACATACTCCTCATATAGAATTTATTTACTTTGGAGCTAATAGCTAGATTATTCACCTACTTTTTTTTATATCAGTGAGACTCTCTGAGTCCTTGAACTCAAATTGCAAAATTATCCCCAACAAATAAAGCTCTTACACAGGGTTACACTTTGCATTTACTTCTAATAAAAAGATTCCAGCTTAGATTTTAAATATTTAATGTCCAGTCTCCCAGATAATTCCAACCTGATAAAAATGCAAGGAACCCCAGGCAGAAAGAAATCACATTAAAGAGAAGCTGAGTTTGATCCTGATCAATCGGTTCTCAATTAAAGCTGATGGAAAGTTAAAGTCGTTTGAAGTAAAGCTCTGAAGAACATCTGAGGCAGAGGAAGGAATAACTTCACCACTTAATCAAACATCACTGATCAAATGCACGTTGTTAGTGTGACAGCAGTCAGGTTACTTTGTGTTGTTTTTGTTTGTCGTTCATCAGCGCAGATGAAACACTCTGTTGTTCTCTGAACCTTCCTCCATCACAGCCAGCATCAAGATGAGGCGCAAAAGAAAAGGATGACAGGGTTTGTTTGTTTGTTTTTTTGGTTTTTTTTGCAAGGAAAGTAGTTAATATACAAGATGGGTAGTTTATAGGCCTGATTTTCTCTGAAAGTCATTGAATTATTTCTTTTTTGTTGTTGTTATTTGCTGTCAGCCCAATGTAGAAAGATTTACTAGAAAAGTTCTTTAAGGAACTGTTCTATGGGGTTTGGGTTCCACTTTAGAACTACTTCTTTGATCTTTGTCTTCTTCTTCTTTCTTCTTCTTCTCCTCCTTCTTCCTCCTCCTCTTTCTCCCCCTCTTTTTTCTTCTTCCTCTTCTTCCTTCTCATTTTTTCTTCTTCCTCCTCCTCTTTGTTCTTCTTCTTCCTCCTCTTCCTTCTTCTTCCTCCTTCTTTTTTCTTCTTTCTCCTCCTCTTTCTTCCTCCTCCTTGTTCTTTCTCTTTCTTCTTCTTTCTTCTTGTTCTTCCTTGTCGAGCTTCTCCTTCTTTCTTGTTCTTTCTTCTTCTCTGTTTCTGCCTTCCTCTTCTTTCTCCTCGTTCTTCTTCCTTCTTCCTTCTTCCTTCCTCTTGTTCTTCCTCCTTCTTCTTCCTTCTTTCTTCTTCCTTCTTGCTCTTCTTCTTTTAGTAGTAGCATCAGTAGTAGTAGTAGTAGTTTCAGTAAAAAAGCATCCTCTGGGAACCTCTAAAGGTTCATCTTGGAACATTCTAAGCAAGTGAGGTTTCTTCTTTCTCGACATTTGAGAGTCTAATTCTAAGAAAGTCCTGTTTCTGATTGTCTAGTATCATATTTTTATTAGTTTTCTCATGTACATTTCTCTGCTGAAAGAGGCTGTTTGCCGATCTTTATTGGAAGTTTAGAAAATGTCCAGAATTGCATTTGGTCTTGATGTTGGAACTTTGTCCACATGCATTATTTACTTTCACTTTTGTGCAGGAATGTATGCAGGATCTTAGAGGTACAGAATTTGAATTGTTCTGGTCTACACATGTGCAGTTGAGGGTATTTGGAGGGCAAAAATGAGGTAACAATGACCTCAAAAAAGCATGTCAGTGGGCAGCAGCTTAAATTCTATCTAAAGCTGACTATTCTTCCTCTCATCTCTCTCACCTTCTCTCTTTCTTTTCAATTTAATTCAATTCAGTTTGCTTTCATTGGCATGACAGTTAGAACAGCATTGCTAAAGCAGTACTAGCCTGCTGTGCCCTCTCAGATTCAGGACCCTCAATCATTTAGTTCACTTTCACCTTCACAGAATGTTCCTGATCATCTACCTGTGCCAGGTATTGTCAAACTACATAATGAATGAGAACATTTTCTCTCTGGAGGGACTAGTAGATGTCAGAAACATGTATTTAGCCTGCTCTGAGTGCTTCTGGTTGAACATGTGTTTGGCTCTTTAGCTCTAGAGTCCCGAGGCTCTGCTCAAGTCATTTTCTGTTCATCCTGCTTCATTGGCTCTGTGCATTATTGCTAATATTTTCTCTGGCTGCAGAACTCAAGTGCACTTAATCCTCACATTAATTCAGATTTTTGCCAACAAAAAAGCCAAAGCAGCAGCAGGTGTGATTTTATTATTTTATTTTTTTAAATTTTGTATCCCACTCGGGAATATTCAGTTTAGCCTAACAGTCATTCATGCACAGTGTGGAAAAACAGTATTAATGTGTTTTTAAAAAATGGAGCCATTGTGCATACTTTGCATGCGGGGCAAGTAAGAAGCCCATCATTTCCGTGTCCCTGCTAAGCGGGGTGTTGTGAGATGAACTGAAGTGTGAGTTTAATCTACTGGGAGCGAAAGTGAATTTGAGATGAGGTATAAGCCGATGTGCTCTGTGAGGCGTGTACGGCACGCCGCCGCTAAGGGATGTGTCTGTCGGCCCAAAACCGATCTCTGTCTGGCAAACAGCCGCCGCTCTGTGATGTGGAGGAGCTGATACCGCCGCCGTTTCCTTCCTCAGACTCCCCCCCTCTGACCGTCCTGCTGCTGGGGTTTGGCCTGAAGCTCCGTTGATAACCTCCACTCTCCTCTGAAAGCTGCAGGTTGAACTGGGCTCGGGGCTCCGTCTTCCTCCCCCGCTGTCCGTCAGACAGGTGAAGGGCAGGGCAGATGGCTTTTAATAATATTGACCTTTAATTTAAACCAGATTTAAGCCAAGATTTGCATTTAAAATGCAGCTTATTTTCTTATCAGCTTCAATCAGATGAGCTGTGGGAGAAGGTCATCCATCTGCCACCAGTAGATTCACCACATTTGGCCAATTTAAATTCATCTGTTAGGCTTATAATGTTAAAGCATCAACAGAACATTTAAATTTACACCCTGCATCCAAGCAACCACGGCTCAGCCTTTAGGGAAACAACAGAAAAGTGGAAAATGTTGTTTCAAAATGTTCATTACTGCGCCTGCTGTCAAAGTTTATCACAGCAGAGACTCTGGACGGCAACTGCAGAGACGCACTCTGCTTGTTAGGCATCAGCAGACAGCGCCGACCTTCCAGCCTCCACCTCCACCTGCCCGTCCATCACCTCCTGGTCTCACTAATCCCGACGCCGTGGTGTGTGAAATTCAACATCAGCCCTGAGCTTCCCGTCCTTCGCTGCTCTCTCGGTGGAGATAGAAGAGGACCCGGCCCGGCCTTGACTGGGGCGAGCAGAACAGCGATAGCCATCTGTTGTGCGTGGCGAGGCCGGTGATGCAGAGAGAATGGGGTGGAGGAGGGTCAGTGAAGGCGAGGGGGGACCTGAAATCTCTCAGGCTGACCTTCTAGACCAGGGGTGTCAAACTCAGTTCCTGGAGGGCCACTATCCTGCATGTTTTAGATGTTTCCCTCTTCCAGCACACCTGATTCAAATGATCAGCTTATCATCAAGCTCAGCAGAAGCCTGATAACGAGCCTGATCATTTGAATCAGCTGTGTTGGAAGAGGGAAACATCTAAAACATGCAGGATAGTGGCCCTCCAGGAACGGATCTTGACACCCCTGTTCTAGACCTTCTGAAATTTAAAAAAGAACTCGGATAAATGACTGAACTCGAGTCAGAAAGCTGCCACAAAGGGGAACAATGCTAAACTGTTTAATTATTTAACTGATGTTCTCGTGTTAATCAGCCTCTAAACACACTGGTGGTCAGGTTGAAGTACCTGAGAGAGCATTTATTATCAAATTGCAGCGATATTCTTCGTCATAGTTCTCTCTAGGACTTTGTAAAATCACCTGTTCTTCAGAGTCTGCTAGAAGTAGAAGCAACTATTGTTTATGTAAAGCCTCTGCATTTGAGTCGTATTTATGCAAGTTAAGGCCTCCCAGCAATTTGTTGTTATAGTCCCATCCAGAGTCTCAGGGAGGAGGTTGGGGTTGATGGATGGTCTGATTTTGATCTCTGAAAACTGCAAATAATCTCCCAATTCAGTACACCTCACTGTAAAATAAATACATAATACTTTTAACTGTACAGCTTACTGGTTTTGCCCATAAATTACTGAAAAAAACTGTTAATTTACATGTTAAAACAGGTCAAAACTATCAATAATGTCCACATCGTCATTTGTTTTACAGTGTTAAACTTTATAACATTTTGCTGCATTTAAATCAGTCAAAGATAGAATTATTTTCCAGGTACATTCTGTGTGCCTGTAAAATGTTATTGAAAAGAAAGAATACATTGAATAAAATGGACATGAATGCAATGGATGAAAAATGGCAGTATCAAGTTGATTTTTATAATTATTTTTGTTTATACTTCAAGTTACAAATATCTTGCAAAACCACAGAAGAAAAGTGTTAAATTACATATTACCAGTAAACACATCAAACTTAGAAAAAAATAAATTTTGCAGACAGTAATTTAAATAAATAAAATAGCTTTTAATCAAGCAATGATGTCATTATTTCACTGATACATGCTGTTGAAGAAAAAAATTAAAATTAAATGGAAGTAATGAATAAAAACGGTAAAATCAGGTGTCATTTCACAAATTTCCCCAGCTTTATTAAATTACAGATAATTTATTAAATAAGCTCAGTTGCCAGATTCCCACAGTTTTTGTTTGTTTTTTACCATTGCAGGCTTCAAACATTTTAATTTTTTTCTTTTTCTGGCAGCTTTACTACCAGAGGTCCATTGTTTTGTTTTGATTTTTAATTTCATTTTAACTCTTACTCATTTGTAGGCAGTGTAAGAATCATGCTCATACAAGTCACCACATCAACACACATCATTTTGACATTCAGTAATCATCAGTCTGTTGTCTTTCTGATAATCGATGCTTCACTGAATCAACTCAAGATTAAAAGTGCAGAAATCATCTTCAACCAACCTGTTTTACTGACGCGTTGTGTCTTATCTTACGAACTTGTCGCCTCTTTCTAGTGACTCCACCATCAGACATGTGGAGCTTCTGCAAATCCTGAAAGATATTTAAAAGCAGGAGATTATTGCTTCCAAAATGCATTTTCTTCTAAAAGATGGTAGCCCCGTGGGAAACATCACTGCTCTTCCGGTTCCAGTCTGTCCCAGTTGGCCGCCACGAGTGGAGCTTTTACAAGCTTGTAGTCAGCAGCAATTTTCAGGCCCAGGGGGCTACCTGTGATAGCGTTAAATGGAAATGAGAGAGTGTGCCAGGTGAACAGTGGGGAAGAGGGAAAATAAACTGGCCACAAAATAGACAGCAGAGTTCTGGCCGAGGTTGATGGAGAGTATCTCACTGCAACACGCTGGACAAGCATCCACTTAATACAGCTGCAGTAGAACATTTACATACCACAGGACATGTGTTGGTCTAGACTGAAGGAGAATTCACACTAAAATCCTTCTTTATTAAAACTATGCAGTGATAGCTTAGATGTTCAGGCATAACAAGGTTTTATATATAAAATACAAGTTGAGAAGCTTTTACTGAAGTATTTTAATGCCACTTTACACACAAACTCTAATGCAGTTATCTGTCAACTTCTTCCACAAAATATACTTTTTCATATAATTGCATTTTGCATGAAAAAAAGACCTATCTGCATATTAGCTGAAACAATTGGTTAACTGGCAGCTTAGTGTCGCCCCATCCCCACCTCAGATGACCTTCATCTAAATACGTTTGTTGACTTCATTTACAATCTTCTGTCAATACATTCTCTCTCTGCCTCCTCTGCTGTAGAAAATATTCCACTTGAGAGCTCTATTTGAGGACGGCTGGCTCTTCTCCTCGTTGGTGGGGTCAGTCCGTTGGTCTAGTTTGTCAGCAGCACAAATGTGTGTGTGGCTGTAATGAGGAGGGGTCAGCAGTGTGATGGTCTGCATTGAAGCCCTGTTGGTTAAGTGAGTCGCATTAGCGTGTGGAATTGATACAGCCCTGCCTCTGCCCCTGCAGCTACTGCTGGGGCCACACGGCAAATTAAAGCCGTCATAGAGATTTCACAGAGTCCCTGTGAAAATGTTCGAGAGATGTGCTGCAGCCAGAGAGTGTCCTTGGGAAGCAGTGAGGAATTTATTTGCCGTGGTTCTTCAGCAGTGCTGCTGCATTAGAGAGCCATCCCATACCATTATGTCATTATTTACTCATGCTGTGCTGTTAGTAGCATGTAAAAATTCCAATATTATCACTGTTGCCACCATTATCACTGCTGCTGCCATAGTAATAATAATCATAATGTGCGCTAATAGAATGCAATTGTTATGGTTAGTGTGCTATCTGATTATTGGTTATAATTATTATCTACAGTAGCAAAGCTTTACCATCTTAGCTTTGATATTCTAGTTCATAACCTCCCTTAACCTGGCACTGAAGGTATAGTATCTTTATAAAAATGACAAAATTACACAATTTATTAAAGCTAGAAAATGAAAAAACCAAAACAGTTGTCAGATTTTCAGCTTTCTGGAGGTCACTGAGCTAATAATGTGCTTGGAACCATGAAAAATAAACCAAATCTAAGCTTAAAAGCGTGACTTAAAAAAAAAAATCGCTTCATTTTGTTTGTCATTTCATTTATGTATTTATTTGATAGAGACAGTGCACATTAATGAGTATTTAGACCGGTATAGACATAAATATGCCAGATTATAGCAAAAATGCTCATTTACATCTGCAGTCTCTAGGCAGATTAAAAAGAAACATAACAATGAAACATAAGACAAAGTTAGCAATAAAAGCACATTAAAAAAGTACACCAAGAAAACATAACAGTGAAACACAGGACAATAGCTCACAATGAAATCTGATAAAATTGGGAAAAAATAAACTGTTTGCACAAACTGGATTTTGTAAAACACAAAAAATTCTGAGCTTCTCGCTACAGCTGACAGTTCATCACTGACTCTATTGGAACGAATGGTCTCATGACAAATATTCATAGACTCTGGTTTAACCCTTTGAGGCACAACATGTGTCAAAAGTGACTCAAATCCAATGAAAATGAGTATCTCCTGAGCCACAATGTGCATCAAAGGGTTTGAACTGCAGACAGTGCTTACACAGAGCAGACAGGAGGCAAGTATGCCAACAAAATCTAAATCTAAATGGTAAAGTGTCCATTGTACGTCGAGCCACCATTTTGTATTTCTGTACAATGAATAATCAAAGAATTCCAACTTCAATTTTTAAATCATTTATGGCATTATAACTGTGTCATACTAAACAGAAGACTCTACTTTTAGTCACCCTGCTGATTCCATAGAGGTGTAAGACTTTATGTTGCAGGTCCAAAAAATGCACAAAGTTCAGAGAGTTAAGAAGATAATATTCACTAATATTAACCAACAGTGAAGCTGGCAGTGTCTGTTTAGTCCAGAGTAGTGTGTGCAGGTATCCACTTGGAGCTCCATACACCCACAATAAACTTTACCGCTAAATTAGCAGAGCTTGTGTGCAGCCCGAGAGGCGAAAAAACAGGCCAGAAAATCCTCGCGGCGCTGACGGCATGACTCACTGCTACTGGTTAAGCTCATTGCTTGCGGCACACTCAAGTAATAACTGAAGGAGACTTGGAGGACTGCATGAACTTTGGCAGTCGGACAGTAAGAGAATAACTTCCAGGGAGAAAATCAACCTGAAACGGGTGAAACGAGGGAGTCGCAAATACCATTTTGAAAAATAAACGTTGCGTGACAGGCAGCCAGAAGAGTCGTATTTTGCTCCCTTTTTTTTCCTGAATATTAGATGCTTTCAAAGTCTAACACACCCCTGTGGCATCATGTCAATGTCACATCAGCTGTCAACACACTGAAAAACAAACTCTGGCTACAGTAGGCAGGTCGTAAACGTGATGAAATGGCTATTTCTGGAGGCTCAAAACGGTTCCTCATCCACATCAAGACAGAGCATGTGCTGGCCCTCAAGGTTTTGATCTCTTGGCTTTTCCACATCAATATTATGCTCTACTCATGTGTTTTCTACCAATGATTGTTGCATGCATTCAGTGACTGAGGCCGAACAATTCTTTGAACATTTTTTGGTGGAAAAACAGAAATGTTAAAAATGTTTCTTAAGAAGATTCTCAAAAAATCAACCAAAATCCAGCGAAATTCACTGGATTTTGGTTGTTTTTTTTGTGAATGTTCTTCAAGTAAATATTAGAAATTTTGCTGATATATATGTAATCACTTTAGATATTTTGGGGATTTTTTTGGGAAGATTTTTACTCATTTTTTGAAAGTATTTACAAGAATTTTCTTGCCAAATATGGGGGATTTTTTAAAAAAATTAAACATTTATGGGAACTTTTACGGAATTATTGGAATTTTTTCCTGAAGATTTTGCAAATTTTCAGAAATCTGGGGAATTTTTTTTTTGAAACATTTTTTGGTGCCCGTAAATTAGGACAACAGGAGAGGTAAGTGAATTCAAAACAGAAAGCTTGCAGTTTAATGAGCTTTCTGTTTGTACATTTCAAGCAGTAAAGGTCAGGTGGAGATTTTTGTTGAATAAACTTTACAGAAAAATCCTATTCATGTCCCACTTTGTCAACATTTAATTCCACTTGCCAAATGTGAGCCTTGTCTAGAGTTTGGACCCTGATTAGTTTGAATTCTGTCGAGGATAAAGAGCATTTTCCCACTCTAAGGATGGGGACAAACTTCTCTCCAGTGTCTCCAGGTTTCTCCTCTCGTCCACGATCCCATCACCTCCGCCTGGCCTATCAATGTGTCACACCCCAGCCTGTCAGGGTCCAATTTCTGCACGACTCCAAATGTCATTTCACGGGGAGATAATGGAATTTGTGTGCGAGGAAAGCTGCCGGCGTTTTGCCTGTGTCGCGCTGTTTTTTTCCCCCCTCCTTGTTGTGTGCTTCTCCTCTGGATTGATCCATCTGCATTAGGCCACCGAAAGAGTTCTCTGACAGCTGTTTGCAGTTGTTTTTTCCTCTCGGGCTGTTATTGTAGCTCGCGTTGAGCAGCAGAAAAAGCCTCGGAGATCCATTTATCACTGTCAGCTCGGTCACTAGTTACAGATGGCGGCCGGTGTTCACGTTCTCTGTTCTTGTTGATGGGGTTTCCTGAAGGGCCGGCAGGCTAATGTCTCTAAGGTCACATCTCTCAATGCATTTTTCCTTTACCTGTGAATTATTTTCATTTCCTTTCTCACAGCAACAAAACACTGAGAGATGGTGCAGGCACAGTTAGAAAGACCAATCGATTTTGCATGCTTTAGCCTATTAACAGTGAATCATTCTCCGGAGCCTCCCATCAGTTCTCATATTGATTTCCTTTTCGCACAGGCATTAGCTTTTATTAATATTAGCAGGCAAAAGTACACAAACCTGCAGTGTATATTTAGATACTTATCGCACAGAAAACACTGATATTTAAACCCCTTTCCTTTTTGAAAGACATGCTATCTTACCATAAAATTCACCAAAGTTGCACAATTTATCAGAGCCAGAAGCTGTCAGAACAGTAAAATCTTTGGATTTTCAACGTTCCAAAAGGCTTTGAACCATTGTGTGCCGTTCAGTCGGGAACTTGACCCCAAAAAAAAGAAAGACTAAAAGCTTAAAATTTGCAAAAACTTCAGAAAGAAAATTCCAATAATTCCTTAAAAATTTCCCTTAAAAATTTAATTAAAAAAAACAAACAAATGTGGCAAGAAAATTCTTACAAATATTTTCAAAAATGAGTAAAAATCTTCCAAAATAATCCTAAAAATAGCTAAAGTGATTAGACATATAGCAGTAAAACTTCTAACATTTTCTTTAATAACATTCACACAAAAAAATCCCATATTGGCTTTGTTTACGCCGGAGTTCCGACTTCCGGCAAAAAATCGACTGGCATCAATCTGTAGGAATGGAACTGTGATGTAAGTCGAGGACCCCCTGTACTTACAATGCAGACTTGACTTCTTTCTATTTTTTATTTTAAGTGGTCCCTTGCTTGGCTGTTTCACAACCGTTCACACCATCAGGAATGTGATTTGGTGTTGACAATATATAATTAGGTGTCCACAGCAGTCAGAAACCTCTTGGATGAGAAGTGAATCAAGAATAAGAAGAATCGCTCAGTGTTGTGGACATGTTACACCTTTCAATGCACAGTTTCTGCCTCCTATTCTCTCCTCAGTGTGTTGGGTACTGAGGGTTGCGGTGGTGAGTGTGCTCTGATGCGTGATCTGAGGTGCTAGCGTGGAAGTACTGAGCGTAAATAGATTTTTATTTATTTTGCCTTGCTTGTCTGTTCAACTGATCCTCTATTAGACATGGATGGCAGGCCGCAGATTCCTTTAATATACATGCCACTTCCCATTTCTGCTGGCTGTTTATCCTCCACAGTTCCATTTTCTTTCCAATTTCTTGATGGTGCTTTGTATTTCTGGACAATAAATAATGTTCCATATGCGTGCAGAAAACACAATCGGATCCTGTGGCGTCCAAATGTCAACAAACCACCCAAACCTGTGCGATTCAAACTGCAAATAGTGAGGATTTTTGAATGAGCGTGGTATAATTTTGAAACGCTCCAAAGTTCTGTCACAAGCCGTCCTGATAACTACACTTGTTTACATTTTGCTTCCTCTGAGTTAATTTTCCTCTTCCATTATCTTGGAAAAAGGCAACCTAAGCCCTGCTCCCCTTCCACCTGTCTTCCACAATAGAAGCCAGAAAAGCCTGATAACATTGTCATTGGGAGCGTTTGGAGCCACACAGCTGAGTGGCAGCGGGGCAGAGGCCATATCTGCCCAAAGAGGAGCGATTATACACACCGAGTAGCAAGCTTTTGCTGCCAGAGTTTCGCTCGTTTTTTTTTTTTTTGTCTCTCGAGGAAAGCTGATTAGCCATTTTATTGGGTCTAATTGAGGCCTTCTCAGTTTTAGCTGAGAATAGCAAACACTGAGAAGCAACAGTCTATACATAGCTTTGTTGTTTTTTTACAGCAACAAGCAAGAAATTCTCTACTTGTCAACTTACTCAGTATTGAATCAGTTGATTTTGAAGTGATATTACACAGGGGTTTACTCACTTTTGTTGTGTGCTGTATTTGCAGATGCAGTTGCTTCACTTTCAATTGTCCAATCATGCTGAGAGTCCTCAAATTCCTTTTCTCTGCTTCATTGTTCATCTAGTTATTTGACTTAAAAATGTAGCTGACCAGAGGAGTAAAACCCCGACCGCCCACATCTCTGCAAATCTACAATAATTATTGTGTAATTTCTGCAGGCAGCGGTTTGTTTATTTATGTCTAGGGACTGCACCCTGAGTGACAGCTTCCTGATTAGACTCGGGGGAAATAATGGCAGCTCGGTGTCTCTTATCAGCCCGAGAGACGAGTACCTCTGTCTGACAGGAGTAGCTTAGGGCAGGGTGGCGGCGGAGGTGGAGGTGGGAGGGGAGAATAAGCTGGGTGATGAGTCGTGACATATGAGCAAAGGAGGCGTTGAAGGAGTGAGGATGGATTGGTTCCAAGAAGAAATAATTCAGTGTTAGATGTATTGTTACAGCCTCTTCCAAAGGTTTGTGAAGAAATCAACACCGATAATTCTAATGGAATGATGAAAGGGAATTCTGTTTACTGCCATTTGCACTGATCTCATAAAGCCTTGAATTTCTTTGAAAGCAGTTTCTTCAAACCAGAACACACATTCAGCTTAAAATGACAATGTCGCAAAAGAAATGTTTCATGATGAAAGTTTCATTCGCTGACACACATCAGCTCAGAGTGTTCTGCTTTATCAAAACATTTCCTTGATCTCCTTGTGAACAAATCATCAGATATCCTCTTTTTTGTGTTCCTATTATGTATTCTCCTTGATCTTACCAAAAGTAAGAATTCAAAGATCTTACAAGAAGATTTTTTTTCTCTTTTGCTATGTAGTAGTTACAAATAATTTGCACAAATAGAGATAAAGCCAAGAAACTGGATTGGTTATTAGTCGATAACCCAAATAAACCCACAATTTGTTGGCTTTCATGCTCAAATTCTGGTAGTATATAAGAAGAAAATATAAATTTGTATTAACACATTCTAATAGCTAAACCTAAGCTAAAATAATCATTAGTAATATCCAGTCACTTCTGAAACTAACCAGACCGCTTCACTTTTGTGTACCCTATTGTGTTGTAGATTTCATTTCAAATTGCACCCATTGTCAAAAATGTGCACCCAGACAGTGTGTGATCTATACGATACTGGTCCAGATGTACCTTCAACCTGACGTCTTGTCGTCTTCACTGCGTCACGTTTTTAACCCATTTCCAGAACTATGTGAAGTCAAATAAGTCACATACTCTCAAAACAGGCATTTTCATTTTCAAACGTTTGGAATGAACAAAAAGCTGTTGGAATATTAGAGCGAGTCAGATGTATCAGTCTCAAAAGGCTGCTCAGGCTTTTGTGGGCGCCGTCTGCTGAATGTCAATGTTTAAAGGGACTCTTTCACCTGCCAGTTAGCGCTCGTGCTCTCTGCCAAGCTGGATTGCAGCGAACAAATTTATTTAATGTGTTTGTCTGCCTGCTGTCATTTGCTCTTGGAAACGGCATTTTATTTTATTTATTTACAGCTTCCTAAACTAATTGCATAAACAATTTACTGTGCAAAAACCACCTTCAGAACAACAGCATTACAACATTGGTGTGAAATGTTTGTCGGGAGCACTGCAAATCATCATGAATAATGTTTTTGTTTGTTTCATATATGCATTTATGAGGGGGGAATCGTTCTCCCTTCCTCAAAGAGCAGAAATCCAACATGTAATAGAAGTGGTCACTCCCTTGATGGAGGTGTCTACAGCTGAATTTTGTCGACGTTGTGTGTTTTCTGCAGGTCGAGCAGGAGTCCGGGCAACTCGAACCCAACAGAGGCTGTTCATCAGAAACGGGGACCAAGTAGAAAGCATGAGTGAGTCACTTTTTTCATTTCGGCTTCAAACAAAATGTCTTCTGATTGGTTTTGTTCCAATACTACAGCAAATATAACCTTCATGTGATGATATATGTATATTTTTATTTTATTTGAGAGTGATACTGGATCCAAGCTATAACCAGGCACTATAAGAGCTAAATATATGTAAAGAGAACGCGGTGTTTAACATCCTTCATGCGTCACTGCAGTCTTCCAGGATTGTCCTTGAAAATGCCCCATTCAATTCTTTTCGGTGAGCTCAGGTGAAGCTTAATCCGAGGGTCAGGGTGTATCTACTGTGAGATTTCAGCCTATTTTGGTGGTGGATTCTAAGCGTGTTCCCCTGTTCTCCACAAAAAAGCTCCCTAAAGCCCCCTGATAGCCACCTCTGGATTGGGTACACAGGTCTATTTCAGCCTAAATCCACCTGACCCAGGATAAGCCTAGATACGTTTTAAGGAAAAGGTGGATGTAGCACTGCTCTGAGTGACATTAACAAGCAGAGCAATGCAGATACAACAAACACAAAGCTTTACTTTCACAAGCATTTGTTCCTTAAAGCTGACGATTTATTCACAGGGGAAGGATGTGCGCTTTGATAAGTTGCCTGTTTATTGGTAAAATGATGTGATTCAGCATAACGTCAAGGTGGCATTTCATTTTCAAGAGTGAGTGTGTCTGGCTTGTTTGTCAGTGCAGGCTGAAAGAAGTTGGTGTGCTCAAAGACGTGAACCAGATTCCCAATTTGGCATTGCGATTCAGCTTGCTGCTGACTGATGGGGCCCCTTTACACACTTCATAATTCGTGTTGGGCAGCAGTAATCCTGTCCCTGTTGTGTGTAAGCCAAAGTGAAACCAGTCGGGAGAACATGTGGATTATGTCTGACGGTGTAGGGAGGGTTGGTTGAAGGCTGGTGATGGAAATGATCAAGGTTGTTCAAGGGCTTTTTGCTACAATTATGACCTAAAAGTTAAAAAATTAATCAAATCTCACACACCCGGCAACACAGTAAGTACTGAACTTAAAACTAGATTATACATTTACACAGAAGAATCTTGCTGTTGCCAGTTTAATAAGACAGTTTCTGCTTCAAATTTTGCTTGTTTAGCTGCGCCACTGGCTGTTTCAGCTAAGAAACAATAACATTATGTTCCCTCTTTCCCAACAGACCGATAATCACTCCTCCCCTCTTGTTGGTCACAGCATTATCTGCTATTGTTCTTCTTGTTTGAGTTCTGTCCCCCACTTGCATGCAGTAGTCAACAGCAGTCAGCTCTATCCAGACACTGTACACTTTGGGTACAGAGAAAATGATTTCCAGTTCATATTAGTATGCATGCAGCGAAACGTATAATGATGTACGGACACTTGGGGTTCACTGCATTTTGTACAATCTGAATCCGTTTTGACCACTTACTGAATGTTTCAGGCATTTTGTTTGAAAAGGCATCAAGACATCTTAGTTAAGGGTGCCATATTGTGCTTCTTTTCAGATTATTTACCCTCCTGTTGTCCTCATTTACGGGCACCAAAAAATATTGTTTCCTTGTCTGAAAAAAATTTAAAAATTCTGAAAAAAATTCCCCAAATTTCTAAAAATTTGCAAAACCTTCAGGAATAAAATTCCAGTAATTCCTTAAAAGTTTCCCTTAAAAGTTTTGTTTAAAAAAATCCCCCAAATTTGGCAAGAAAATTCTTGTAAATATTTTCAAAAAATGAGTAAAAATCTTTCAAAAAAATCCAAAAAATATTTAAAGTGATTACATATATATCAGTAAAACTTTGAACATTTTTAACATTTCTTTTTTCCACCAAAAATGTTCAGAGATTTCCCATAAATGTTGAAAATGTGGACATCAGAAGTTTCACTCTGAATTTTTATTTATTTTTCCCCCATATTTTCAAACTTTAAACTAGATCAATTTTGACCCGCAGGACGACACGAGGGTTAAAGTTGCACATGTCTTCGGAATGTGTCTTTCAATTTTCCAGGTCAAAATGTTGCAAATATTGCATAACATCTGGCTTGTCCTAAACAGATTGTCACAGTGTCTGTAGCTTTAAATGCAGCTGAAATGTTGCTGTCCAGGCACCTTCAGGAAGAAGACTCTCTCTGTTTCCTGTGACGCAGATGTTTGAGATCAGGGATTTCTGTCACTTCTTTCTTTCTTTTTCTCTGAGTGATCATTTTAACAGCCATCATTTTTAACTTGTGTTATGGTGTGGTCAGTAGTTTAGCTGTGCATATCAGAAGTTTTATGTCGTGAATCCTAGCCCTAACACTGTGCTTGATTATGTCATAGACTGTGCATATTTACCTTATTTTGTGTAAGGATATTTAACCAATCAAATGCTAAATGTTAATATGAGTTCTCTGGTATTTTCCTTCAGGTTTAATTGAAATGTAAAAATAATTTGGGAAAAGTTGACACCTTTTCCTTACAACCCTTCTAAGCCTGCATTTTATAGGATTGTTTTCTGTCCTGAGCACCGAAAGGAGTAACCTATCGAGCTTTTGCTGGAGGATGTTATAAATGGAAATTTACATTAAGTTCCATCGCCTTTGTTAACGGGGCCTGGTGATATGTGTTCCCAAAACACAAGATATTCAAATTCAAAGAAAGACATTTAAGAGAGAAGATGCATCCTGATAAAGCTTCTTGTTGTTTGAATTTGCCCTGTAATTTGCTAAAGGGGAAGTACAATGCACATATACTAAAATTAATGTTGAGGTTTTCATGCTGAATAGAACATAGTTATTGTTAAATGTATGTTGACAATTTTAATTGCTTCACTGTAATTTAATGTAAATTTTCTCCTAAAGGTGTTCCTGGATTAGTCAAGAGTGTGTGTTACTTAAATTATTGAGCCTGTTTATATCAAACTTTTACCAGTAGAATATACTCTTATTGTGTTATTGGAATGTCGCCACCTATGTATTGATTAAGGAACACACATCACTTGTTCAGTTACAAAGAGAGATAAAGGAATCTCTAAATTTTACATTTACAAGATCCTGCAACGAAGGCATTGTAAGTTACTCTTTCTGGGCACCGCAGGTTCATGCAGCACAGATGTTAAGGAAAATCGGAACTTGGACAACCTCTTCTCCAAAGGGAGGGTTGCAGCTGAGGTTGCTCAACTCCCCAATGGGAGTGCTGGGGGTGGGAGGAAACGTCCCTTAGAAGAGGGCAATAATGGGCACACACATTCCAAGTACAGGCCCAAGAAGCGTAAGAAAGTCCCCGGGCCCATTCTGCCCAAGAATGCCCTCATGCAGCTGAATGAGATCAAGCCGGGACTACAGTACAAACTGCTCTCTCAGACCGGGCCGGTCCATGCGCCTGTCTTTGTGATGACTGTGGAGGTCAACGGGCAGCTCTTCGAGGGTTCAGGCCCGACCAAGAAGAAGGCCAAGCTGAATGCAGCAGAGAAGGCGCTGCGCTCCTTCGTCCAGTTCCCCAACGCATCTGAAGCCCACATGGCCATGGGACGGACTCTGTCTGTCCACACGGACTTCACCTCGGACCAAGCTGACTTTCCAGACATGCTCTTTAACGCCTTTGAGACATCCAACCCCATAGACGACCCCTTTTACCTCGCTTCCCACAGTAACGGTTCCTTCAGCTCATTGGGAATAGAGTACCCTTTGCTACCCTTCCCCGTCCCAAACCTGCCCCAGTCTCCCTTACCTCCAGCACCCTCCACCACTGTCTCCCCGACAAGTGGCAAGAACCCCGTCATGATCCTCAATGAGTTGCGGCCAGGACTCAAGTATGACTTTGTGTCGGAGAGTGGGGAGAGCCATGCCAAGAATTTTGTAATGTCAGTGACGGTAGATGCTCAGAAATTCCAGGGTTCTGGGCGGAATAAGAAGCTGGCCAAGGCTCGGGCTGCCCAGGCTGCTCTGTCTGCTCTGTTTAACATTCAGCTGGACCAGGCACCATCACGGCAGCCTATACCCAGAGAAGGACTGCAGCTTCACCTGCCACAGGTAAGGTTGGAAGATGGTTTTTGTGTTGTTAAAATATACAATCAAAATAAGAAAGGTATGCAGAGATAAAGGTTGCATTGCAGGAGTTTTTCTTATGGTATGATAGCATGGGTATACAAGTTCTTGAAGGAGCCTTAAAAATCATCTAATATAGCAAGAAAACTATGTTGGTCACACACTTAGTGAAAGCTGGAACCAGTGAAGTGCTTCTATACTTTGTACCATGTATAAATTGTATGCTAATGTGGGATCCTCTTTTTAATTAAGTTCTCGTACATCAAATATTTGGGGACTTTCTAGAAGAGATGTTCTTTTCCTCAAAGTAAATAGGCATTTGTGATACACAGATTAGCAAAGAAGATTTCAGATGTGTGAACACAAAAGCAAAAATGAGCCATTAAACTACATAAAAAAGGGAATAAATACCATCAGATATTAAGATTTGCTTTTTTTATAGTTGACAAAAGTCCCAGATGAAAGAGGCAGTTGGCAGTTTGATCGTAGACTCCAAACACCTTCTTGTCAGATCTCCATTGTCAAACGAAAGACTACAAATGTCACCGTTCGTGACCAACCTGCCAAAATCTGATCAAAGATGGAGACGGCTCCAGGAAAGACAAGTTCAACACACTGAGAATCTATTAACATATAAGCTAATCCCTGCCTGTAATCCCTGCGCACTGATAACAAAGCTGCTATCTTAATTACCATCACCCTCGGAGTGCTATTCAAACACTGCGATTCATTATTCCAGCCTTTCCGAGTCTCTTTGCCCGACTCACAGAGCAGTCGGTGAAGCAGAGGATTTGGCTGTTTTAAGCTGCTGAGATCCCTGCCTGTCATTCACACTGGTGCAACATTCCTAATTGAAATATTCAGTAGTAGTTTGAGTGCAGATAAGAAGAGCTTTCACCTTAGCATTGTTGTCTTCTGCTGTTTGGTAATTCATATCAGAAAAAATCTGAATTAAAAGAGCCAGATCCTTCAAGTTTCATTGTTCAGATTTACCTCATTTTACATCATTCTGTCATTTTGCTTCATGTGTGGTGCTTCAGGTCCTGGCTGACGCCGTCTCTCGTCTGGTTATTGACAAATTCAGCGAGCTGACGGACAACTTCACTTCTCCACACGCTCGACGGAAAGTCTTGGCGGGTGTTGTCATGACAACGGGTAATCTTTTCGATTCAATCTTGCAATAAACAGTCCACAGTCAGTCTGTTGCGTTTAGTTGACAGTGGTTAAAAAACTACCAGTGATTTGGACACTAGAACACTGCAGCAGGATACTGTACTTGTTTTTTTTGTACAAAATGTGTTTCTACTTTTTTTTCTGATATACTACGTAACTGACTGTAAAATATTCAAACCAACCCAACTCTGACACCAGCTTTTCTTTCTCGTTCTAGTACTTCCTTTCTAGTATACTCTATTCTTTTAGTACAGTGTAGACACTTTCTTTACATTTCATTTCTCCACACCGTCTTTAAAAAAAGTCAATTTTTTCTTAGTTTAGTGCAAAAAAGTTGTATTTTTCTACAAAGAGTTTTACAAGCTTTGTTATCTTTCCATAGAGGAGTTGATGCTCTAAAGAGCTGAACGTGTTATATTCTACTGTCATTGATAGTTTTTATCACCATAATTACTACAATATCTTAGATGAAGACGAAATTATTCCAATTATTTTCATTATAATTAAGCTGTTGATGGTATTGATTTCGGAGTTTGGTCTATAATGTCGTTAAAATATTATGCTCAAATTTGTGTAGTAAATTTAAGTGGAGCTTCTGTGGAGTCTCCTTTTGTTGTTAAAGATTTTTCACTTCTCATCCAAGAGGCTTCTTCAGTTCTAATCTATCTCAAGGGATCTCAAGACTGCATTATAAGTCCCTGATGAGTAAGGATGATTGCAGAAGCAGCACCATTTATCATTTATCTATAATGCAGTCTTCAGGTCCGTCCCCAGACAGTTTTACCACGATTAACATATCGAGTCATCCCTCACCTGGTAGTCTCACAATTATTCACACCTTGACACATGTGAATCTCTTTAGCCATGTGATCTGGTGGTGAAAATATAGACCTGAGACTCATTTATAATGGAAGAAGTCTCTTGGATGAGGGGTGCTGTGACACTGTTCTTGAAATATTTCTAGAATTTGACTCGAGGCCACATGTGACTATTTGAAAATGTCAAACATAGTTTAGAAAGAATGTTTGATGTTTTTTGTGTGTTTTTTCCTTAATTATTCAGGCACAGATGTGAAGGAGGCTCAGGTCATCTGCGTGTCCACAGGGACAAAGTGCATCAACGGTGAATACATGAGTGACAGAGGTCTGGCCCTCAACGACTGCCACGCTGAGATTGTAGCTCGTCGGTCTCTCATCAGGTTCCTGTACTCCCAGCTGGAGTATTTCCTCAGGTGACGGCTGCTAAATCTGACTTTTTAGCTGCCTTTAACTTGCATCCTGTATTATAGACCTTAAATACGCCTGATAAGTCGTCGTGAAAGTCCACAAAGAATCCACAAGTTTATGATTTTAAATCTTCTTCCCTTATTTGTTTTAGGACATCATGCAATCAAATTTATTTTAATTGGATTTGCAATTAATAAGACCTGAATAAATCTGTAATCACTGGACCACACTCTAAGAAATATCTTTGTATTAGTTGTTTTTTTGACTGTATTTTGTTGGAGAAATTGTTCAAAATGTGTGATTCACAGGTGAACTTCTGTTTATTTATACTTTCAAATATCATTCTTATTAGTTGATATTGTTGCTATCATGTCACTGCTTAGCTTTAGTTGTATAAACAAAAGAGAATGTAATGAATTTGCAAACTTAGAACAGTGTAGAGATTAAATAAAAACATTGGATTTTTATTTTAGTTCAGTATTTTTCAGTTTTCATGACAGAAGATTTGTCTGAATTTTGAGTTATTCTCACTGTAGATATGTCATTACCCACCAAAATATTTTCTCTTTTTTTTATTATTTATTAAAATATTTATTAAAAATCCTTGTAGGTGTAATATTGACAGAAATAATGTTATTTTTGTATACAAAGTGAAAAGAAAATTGCTGTTTGTGCCATTTTTAATTGCAGAACAAACAGTTATTTTTTGCATTTATTTCATGTTTTTATATGCAGTTTTTGTACTGTATGCACCAATGAAAAAAGGAACATGTCATATTTTTTATTATGATTGCTCAGACGCCCTAAAAATACAAAATTTGTACGTTTAATTACTATAGTCATAATTTTAATACAGAAAATATTGTGTTTTTTTGATTGTTGATTCATTTTTTGTTACAGTGGGCATACTGTTAATTAACAGACATTTCCTGTTTCTAGTTATCATCCAGTACGACCATTTTTTGTTGTTTTGATTATTGTTTTTTTTAGTGTATTATTATTTCTGACTATATGCCTGTAATATGCAATTTTAACAAATGCGATTGCCGACCAGCCAATCACAAATTTTTTCTGTAATATATCTGTTACCTTACCAGCCTTTTGTCTGGATTTACATCTTTAGTAACAACAAAGAGGAGCACCATCAGTCCATCTTCAGCAGGTGTGACAACAGACAAGGCTTCAGACTGAAGGAAAACGTCCAGTTTCACCTGTACATCAGCACCTCCCCCTGTGGAGACGCTCGCATCTTCTCACCACATGAAGCTGGAGTGGAGGGTGAGTAGAAGAAGGATGTACATTTTTGGAAAAAAAATGAATTAAGCAAGAATTATTTCTTTGAAAATGTGTAGTTTTTGTACAACTAGTTTTGTGATAAAACCCTTGACCTGAATATTGCAACAGTCTACTACTACTAATAATAATGAAAATAATAATAACAATACTTAAATAGCACTTTTCAAGACCCTCAAAAAGACTCAACAGAATAGGTAGGGACACAAACAAAAGGTTAGATAAATCAAATACACTGGTGAAGGGAGCACATGGAAAAGTGGGATAGAGTGTATATAAATATCATCACATCGTTGCATTACGTCAGCTATAATTCTTTGTGCATGATGACTAATTTCCAAAAAAAACCCAAAATAAATCTGCTCAAAAAAGGAGGTAAACTAAAACCTCAAAAATGTCAGACAAAAAAATTATTTCACGTCCTTTTATTGAATAGAGTAAATGTTATATTCTAGTTTAATACTGTAAATATATATCAAAAAATTAGATAAAATTAACAGTAAAAGTATCGGTTACATAATTTTGATTTAATATCTACTTCAGATTTGTATAGATATGCTTGTTAAATTAATAATTGTTTTTTTCCTTTCCATAAATATATTATTTTATACATAATAGGACATTTTCTGTGAAATTCTACATGTAAAAGCCAAAAACATACAAAGTCAGACTGTATTTTAATATGAAAATGACTTTTTGAGATGGTTGTTTTCTTTATTTTTAGGACCCTTAAATGCTACTTAGTTTTACTTTTTTCTTTTTACAGTGCAGACTATTTTTAATAAAAACTTAAACAAAACAAATGCAGAGAGGGAATAGATGACAGTCCTTATGTTTGAAATTAGTTAACAGTTCAGTTTCCTGTCCTGTCCTCAGTGTGTCTGTTGTTGCTTTTCTTTTAACACCAGATCAGGGGGACAGACACCCGAACAGAAAGGCTCGTGGGCAGCTTCGCACTAAGATTGAGTCCGGTGAAGGAACCATTCCTGTCCGATCCAGTAACACCATCCAGACGTGGGACGGAGTTCTGCAGGGTGAGAGACTGCTCACCATGTCCTGCAGTGACAAGATCGCCAGGTCTGTGTTTCCGTCATTGTAGTATTTTCCCCTTGGGGCTTCGGTCTTCTCCAACAGTCCAAAGACATGCAGGTCGGACTGGAGTCTATAAATTAAAACAACATAAACCTGACTGGTAGTCTGTCTCTATGTGTCACCAATTAGCTCCCCTGTCCATTCAGTTTGGTGCTGCTTGTTAATGATCAATTGTTTAACCTGAACCCCTCAAAGACACAGCCAGGTTTTAAAGACATGTCGTCTTTAAAAAGATTGCCAAAATTCCACCATTAATCAAAACTGTTGAATGTTTATTTTTCCAAAAGTACTTGAACTACTACACATCTGTGACATGTTCACACTGAAAATATGACTAAACAGAAGTTAAAAAAAACACTATTTACTCAAAAAGGAAACATTTGGTGCATGTTGACACAACCAAGGAGCCATTAGCGACTCCACTGCAACCAGCAGTCACATGACAAAAATTCAGGAACTTTTCAGTTGAACTGCAGGCAGTGTTCACACTGAAAATAGGAGACGAGTGAGTACATATTTGCTACACATTGATAAACTGTAATATCTTGTCTGATCCTCAAGTTCATCTTCCTTGAGTCAGTCTCATATTATTGTGATATTATTAAAATATTTTATGAGGTCAAAATTCAAATTTCTCAGACACCAAACACCTACACAACAAATGGCTTTTCGTTCAGCTTCAGTTTTAGAGCTAACTAGCATTTAAGATGCTAGACTGAGCTGGTTCATATTGTCAGTTTTAGACTAAATGTTCCTACATGACATGGCATTAGCATTTTCAGTATTATTGATTTTAACCCTCTGAACCCAGAAGTAAGACAGTTGGTAAGAAAAACTGTAAAAACAGATTTTCAGTTGTCCAACGGTCCTTGAACTACTCATGTATGATGTGGCTTTCTGTGTCATTTAATAATTCATCAAAAATGAATCATTTGCACTTACCAGATTGTGTAAAAAGTAAAAGAACTCCTTGTCAGAGGAGAAAAGTAAGGACTGATTCAGCTGCAACCAACGGCCACTTCAGAAAAAAATCTGACTTTTTTTCAACTAGGTTGAACTGCAGGATGTGTACACAGAGCAGATAGGAGACACACATCAAAATGTGAGTGGTTTTTATAGTCTGGTGGGTTAGTGTTTGGTTTTGTTTTTGGTTGATTTTTTATATTTTGGGAAAAGGAATAGTCAAAAGAAATGTGCTTTTTCTTCTTCTTCTTTTTTATGCTGTATGGCATTATAAATTAATTATACTGCACAAAAGCCATTTTTGAGTTCCCTCTCCTTTTAGCCATGGGTGTCCTGTTTCCATAGAGGTGCATGATTTTATTTTATTCTATTTTTCTACAGTGAAAAATTATCCAACAGTCATTAAAAATCTGACAGAACACTCTATACACATTATAAATGATTTAAAAAATAAATACTTTCACACTAAAGCTGCTTTTTCTGCTACCAGTAATGCTGCTACCAGTATTTGTGTGAGCCAAAAGCTGAGTTTTCACATGGAAGCTTCTCTAAATCCTCATCTAAAATGTTTTTTTTAAAAGAAAGCATATGAAATACAGGTACATAACACAGTATAAGTCCCTGAATGCTGTAGAACCTACTGTGTTTCTTAATGTTAAATCCAGCCCTGCGGACCCACTCTGGGTGTTGAAGGGCGTCTTTGAACGGACCAGTAGGAATCCTGATGATTATGTGCATGTGTAAAGAGGCTGAATTATCTCTGTGGCACATTACAATCACTTCATTTCTGTCTCTGCTGCTCGCTGCTCTTCTCAGGTGTCAGTAGGCCGCCGGAGCTCTGATTAGACTTCTTGATGAATCGCCAGGAGGCCTCGAACAGCTCAGGACTCCTCTGAGCTGGAATCAGATTAGTATTTTCAGGAGGATTAGTCAGAACAATAATGTTGATTTTTCTTTTTTTTTCAGATTTGTGTGTCTGCTCTCTCAGATTTAGCCTCCTTTGTTTCTTTGTCTCTTTGTTTCCTTTACCTCTTGCTTCTTTGTAACCCTTCAGGTGGAACGTTGTTGGGTTCCAGGGTTCTCTGATGAGCTACTTCACTGAGCCCATCTACTTCTCCAGCATCATCCTGGGCAGCTTGTACCACGCTGACCACCTCTCCAGAGCCATGTACCAGAGGATCACTGAGATCGAGGATCTGCCACAGTCCTTCAGCCTCAACAGGCCGCTGCTCAGCGGTAAGAGGCAGAAAAACGACTGATTCCCTTTGATCTGTTACCCGTTTTACATACATCTGATTGTACTGATGGACATTTTCATATAACATCGGAGGTCTAAAGCCTCTTTCAGACATCTGAATGTGTCAGTGTCACGTCTGACTGCGTATGCTCGTCGCTTTTCTGCAAACACAATGACATTTACGCATCACTTTCAACACGACAGCAGTCTGAACTGCACCCAGTTTAAATAATGAATAGACACATTTCAGATATAAGCTTCTTTGAGTAGAATGAAGAAATTTGGGCCAGTGTTTTTTTCAACATTTTGGTGCCATTATTGGTGCAGAAACATTATAGAGCACAAAATATGCCATTTGTGCCCCGTAATTAAAAAACACCTCTCTTGTACATGAAGTCTTTCTCTGCAATGTCACTTTTTTTTTAGACATTAACCCTTTACGCTTCAGTGCGTCGTAGGTGTACCGCCGGCGGTACACCTACTAATTTGCATAGGAATTTCAAGAATGTCCGACGGCTGCAAACCCGATTATACAAACACTATACGCCGATGGAAAGCTTAGATTCTCATGAATCCGCCGGTATAAACCACTTTCAGATGCGATTACCACAGCGGGTGAGAAAAACACATTTGTCCGACAAAAACAAATATTCATCCATCCGTTCTCTATACACGGCTTCAACGCACACAGCGCGACTCACATTTCCGGGTTCATTATTACACACAGAAAAAAAGATTCCACAAAAAAACGGCCATAATCCAACCTTTTACATCCAGATGACACAAGCCAGTAAACTATTTTGTCCAAAACATGTCCTGAAGTCGGTATAAAATCCACGAATCGGTCGTTTTCAAGGAAATGCACCTCGCGATGTGCGTCCAATATTCCCTGTATTTTTCGTCATTTTTTTAATTCAAAATAGAATATTAGCGATTTTTTTGTACTGAAAACGGCTGGAATTGACTGAAGCTTAAAGGGTTAAAAGCCAATGAAAATAAGACTGTCCTGCATTGAAGTGTGTAACAGGTCAGACTGATGTGTCTCACCAGTAATAAATGTCACCCAGGTTTTACCAAAGCATTTACAGGATCTGAAGTTTAATTTGTTACTTTCTGTTTGTAGGAGGCTTTCCTCTGAGTTTGTTAACCCTCCTGTTGTCCTCGTTTATGGGCACCAAAAAATATTGTGTGCTTGTCTGAAGAAAATCCAAAAATTTAGCAAAAAAATTCTCCAAATTTCTGAAAATTTGCAGAAAATTCTAGAAAATTCTAATAATTCCTTAAAAATTTTCCTTAAAAGTTTGATTTAAAAAAAAATCCCCCAAATTTGGCAAGAAAATTCTTGTAAATATTTTCAAAATGAGTAAAAATCTTCCCAAAATATCTAAAAGGATTACATATATACCAATCAAACTTCTAATATTTTCTTTAAGAACATTCACAAACAATTCAACCAAAATCCAGCGAAATTCGCTGGAAAATAGCTCTATGTCACTCCTTTCAGACAGCAGAATCTCATCAGGATGTCAGTTTTGTTAAAAAGTCAGTTTTGTTAAAGAAAGACTCGAGTTCTACTTTTACTGCAATCATGTGTTTTACAGGAATAAGTAACGCAGAGGCTCGTCAGCCAGGAAAAGCACCAAACTTCAGCGTGAACTGGACGGTGGGAGACCAGGGCTTGGAGGTGATCAATGCCACCACGGGGAAAGATGATCTGTGTCGACCGTCCAGGCTCTGCAAACATGCCCTGTACAGCCGCTGGATGCGTCTGCACTGCAAGGTAAAACACTGACACTGTGCTTCTCTGTCACATATTGTGTTGACATGTGAGGCAGAAAACTGTGCCTGCTTATTAAAGATGCAACTCTTTATAATTATGCCTCAGAAGCACGCAAACAACCAAAACCAAAGCTGTTCTTTTATCATCAATAAAGGTTGAATGGACGTCTTCAACCCTGACCACCATTTTATTTTCATTTAAGCAGCTAACATGACTGAAAAAAATGCAAATTTCAATGAAATAATAGTTTGGTTGAGGTCAGCATAGTCTTTTTTTGGCCTTCCTCACTGTTGTATGTCTGCAAATGAATCCTGGTGTCCATGTTCTGCAGCTCGCTCCCACCCTGAGGATCCGAACGGTGCGGCCCAACAGTTACCACGATGCCAAGCAGGCGGCGGTGGAGTACCACTCCTCCAAGCAGACGCTCTTCAGAGCCTTCTACAAGGCCGGACTGGGCGCCTGGGTGAAGAAACCTATAGAGCAGGACCAGTTTGCACTCACCACCTGAGTTGCTGCTGCTGCTGGTTGTTTCGGTAACTGTTGAACTTTTACCGTCAGCGGAGAAATAATTTCCCGTTGGATTGTCATGGATTTTACTGCGGGTTCTTGGAAAGAAAGCGGCAACAAATCCAGATGTCAAAATCCACGGATTTCCTTTTTATAGCCTCATGCTCCTCCCTATCAGCCAGCACTATATGTTAAAAAAGATCATTATTCATTCAGTTATGCAACTTTCTATCAAGGACAAAGGTACAAAATATACTGGGAATGGAAGCAATGTTAGTTAAGTGGCATTTATAACAAAAAAATATATGAATATATTCATTTTGCATGTGTACCAAATTCACAGGAAGTGTCCGATGTAGTAAAAGACAATTTATGTTTAGTATTGTGAGCTCAAATGATCAGTGTTGTGAAAAACTCCTCCTGCAGTTTTATTAAGTGTTTTACCTGCTTTTTCAGCAAATCTGAAATTCAGTTGTTCCACAAACTTTAAGGCCAGCCTTTGCAACTTTATCTAAATATGGAAAACTATATAAACTTTGGCCTTGGTTACACTGTAAACACCCCTGTAAATGAACCTCACCCACCGCTGATAAACATCCAGTGCATGAATTGTAGCCTGTTTCTGGAAGATGGTTTTTAAAAATTGGCAGCTTTTTCTAGAGACAGAAAATGTAACTTTTAACTTAGTGGTATGAACTCATGAGATGCTGACAGCTTTGATGGGGGGAGGAGTTGGTAAATTTCATTTTTATAAGATCAGATCTTTTTATTGCCTTGTGGCCATCAGAAGAACTGCAGTTGAATTTACTTGTGAATTTTCTTCAAGAATACTGCTTTTATTCATAATATTTTTACTTTCATCAAGCCAAATGGAAACATCAAACCAACTCCAACTCTTCTGAATTGTCTACTATATGTCTGATTCTGAGCTTCAAGCTCTTTGGTTTCTACACAAAACACATATTGTTAAAGAAATACCCCATAACCCAAAATTTAAAAATATTTCCAAAAATGATAGTCCATACATGATAACTGCAGTAAAAAGCTGAACCAGGACATGTCTTGGTTTTGGATGCATCATTGTAGCTGGTGTTTCTTATCGCCAGTAAAAACTCACCAAAGATGATGTCAGCATCTGTCAAGCCTTCAAAATTCTTGGTCTCTTCTGTGTTTTTCCAGAAATCCAAATGTTGTTTGGCAACTGTAATCTGCCTCTACAAACCTTTTTGTCTCAAAGCTTTCGGCTTTATAGCTGTGTGTAATGTTCTACTCTTTGAAAACCAAACAAGACCGAATCCAAAATCATTTGTATTCCTCTATAGCAGAGTTATTCACGTCTGGATGCAGCATGCGTTTAATGTCTTGGTTGTGTACATATTTTTACTCAAAATTCTAACTTTTTAATTTTGGAAAATCTTTATTTTGCTGTAAAATTTTAACTTATTAAGTTTCTGTCCTTTATATTTTATCGTGCATTCTTCTGTTTCTAATTTTATTGATGAAAAAATGTCCTAACTTTGAACATGTGCAAAACTGTTCCTGTCTCAGTGCTCCTGGCCCCAGGCTTGACGCCTCAGGGTTTTTCAGAGGGGTCTACAAGTAGTGTTTGTACAGGATATGCACTTTTTAAACAGAGACTTATCTCCATTGACTTCCATTCTTTTGACTGAAGTAAAATGGGCTTAAATTGAAAAAGATGGCCCTCTAGTGGGGAGATTCTCCAGTTCTGGATGTGTTCAAGCACTTTTTTATTGATTTGCTCCATATCGTAAGGCAACACTGTGGGGACTAATGCATGAGCTCTACCTGTAAAGCATGGAAAAAAAATCTAAAAATAAAATATGTAGAAATTGAGTCAATGATCTAGAGATTTAATAAAATGCTACTGCAGTCATATTGTTTGGTTGTCTTTGCTTTTAAAGCTAATATCATCTTACCTGAATCCAAATGGAATGATTTTCTGTAAATGTATCTTTTCAGTATGAAATATTCACCTCTACAAGTGAAATCCTTGACTTTGAGGTCATAGTTTTGTTAAATAAAAACATCCTGATTCACTAGACTACAACAGCAATAGTGTCCCAACCCAGCTGTGAAAAACAGCCAGATTATGCAAATTGCAGGACTGAAAGATGAAACTTTCCTAAAGAGTGTGAAGAGAAGCCTGATGACACATTCTTTGGTCAGATGAGACCGAGATAAATTAGTTTGGCTTCGCATGTCTGGCCAGGACTACCACAGTGAATGCATAGTGCTGATAGTGAAGCACAGAGATGGCAATGTGATGATATCGTCCTGCACTTTATTGTACTTTTGTTTATCTTAAATATAGTAAAACCGAACTGTTTTCATTTTATGTAAGAGCAGAAACTTTACTGTTGAACATAGAATTAATGCATTTACAGTAAGGTGATGCAATTCTTTTTTTTTTTTTATAAAATCCACTACCATTTAAAAGTTTGCAGTAAGCTAGAAATGTCCTTATTTTTGAAATAAAGTCATTTTTTTTCAATGAAGATAACATTCAATTAATCAGAAATCTAGTCTAGACATTGTTAATGTGGTAAATGACTATTCTGGCTGGAAAATTTTAATGGAATATCTCCATAGGGGTACAGAGGAACATTTCCAGAAACCATCACTCCTGTGTTCTAATGCTACTTTGTGTTAGCTAATGGTGTTGAAAGGCTCACTGATGATTAGAAAACCCTTGTGCAGTTATGTTAGCACATGGATAAAGGTGAGAGTTTTCATGGACAACATTCAATTGCCTTGGTGACCCCAAACTTTTTACCAATAGTGTACAACTAATTAACTCAGTAACTTGGTTGCATTGTAATCATCTTGAAAAATACCCTCTCATAGGCACAATTCATATCATGCACCCCTATCATTTCTCACAAATATTGATAATGTGACAAAAGCGAATACATTTATTGTTAATTTAAGCAACATTACAAAAAACAGCTTTACTGCCTCTCCCTGTGCAAACAGCCCATAATAGTGAATGTATATTGTCAAATATAGCAGCATTAAGGAAATGCTGCAACGCTTTTGTTGTTGTTGACATGATGCCAAGCCGCCGCTGTTTATCTGCTGCCATCTAAAGCTGTCTTGACCACCATCTCCACATGAGCTGTTAGAGGCCCATTACTTTGTGTCATATCAGCCACCGGCACCTGTGCAACATGAGAGCCCCGTAATCGCACTGTGGATTACCTGTCCGCTCGGCATCACCAGGGAGCAGCCAGACCCCCTAAAAAAAAAAAAAAAAAAAAGACAGGCCTTTCTATACTGACACTTTATTTGCTGGCTCCATCCACCTCCTCCATAGAACAAGAGCGAAGTTTTGAAGCTGATTTCCTGGCGGTGGAATTTGAGCTGATAGAGCTCGGCTAAAATAAAGAGAGAAAGGAGAGCTTCAAGGTGAAGTGAGCTTAGTGAAAACGGCTCTCCATCTCCCCCAGTTTATCTGCAAATTACGCTGCTGGACTAAGACTCTGACAGACTTTGGCCTTTAATTCTTCTCCTCAAGTACTTTATAATAACTTTGCTTGTAATTTCCAAGTCATGCTGGCAATTTCATACCTTACACTGAGACCACACCCAAGTGCAGATTCAGGTGTCATTTTTGGATTTGTCCTTTAACTCACAGACCCTTCTTGTATTTGAGGATCTTTTTGTTGGCTCCCAGTGTAATCTAGAACAGAATTTAAAATCCTTTTCCCTTCATGCAAAGCCCGTAATGAGCCAGCTTCATCCGAGATTAAAGATGCCATTGTACTGTATTATTCTGTTATGGATTTGTTCATGGCAAAATTGCCATCTAAGGAAATTAAGGTCACAAGTGTTAGAGCTGTGTATCACTGCATCTGAATGTGTGAATACGTTCAAATCAGATAAATTTGAATTTGAATATGTAAAAATACCTGAACAAATGGGTTGAATTTTTTGAATTTGTCAGGAGATCTATAGCTTCTTATGTGACATTTTGTGAGCAAATGAAAGATTTGCACAAATATTTGTATAAATAATTTTTATATGTTACATAGGGGAAAAAGTATTGTTGATTTGTACAAGTAAATTTAATCTATAGCTGTCAATATGGATTGACAGTCTATTGAACTTTGTCATGTGAGTGCTAACTTTTTCATCTGCAGCCAATCTTGAAAACTGTGGTGCTTGATATTTTAGTGACACTCGAGAGCTTCCACTGACTATTTTTGTTTGTTCAAGCTGAAAATACTCATAAAAACTGTGGCTCATTTGTTTGTTATTAACATATATCAGGCTCCGATACAACTTGTCACTGGAATATATTCATTGTTAGCTTGATCTGCACATGGGATTTGTCCTTTGTCGGGGAACAGCACAAAATGCTAACATCACGTTTAGTCCAACTTGATAAGTTTTACAAGTGAATAAATTGCTCATTTCAGTGAGATAAATGATAGCTCCCTGTCAGCGGCTGAAGTTGACCATCCATTAGGACGTCTCCTCATTTGTTGCAGCTCGTTTCTCCACCAATCAAGCCCCATTAACCACTTAATGGGCCTCTGCATGAACTTAATGTACATACAGTACGTCAGCACTCAGCAGATGGTCAGAAAAATGCTCCAACCATAGTTTCACAGTGATGTTGTACAAACTTGTTCTCAGTTGCAAGTTTTAAGTCTCCTTCAATATCGCATAATGATCATTTCATAAACTTTGGTCCCATTTAGAGTAAAAAATGACCAAGTTTATCTGGTTTTGTAAAAACTTTACCTCCAGTCCTCTAACTATAAGTGTAATTTCAATACATAATGATAGAGATCTTTATGAAAATGTTCTGGAAGCTCTGACAGAACTCAGGCTTCATTCAAAGAAGCTTTATTACAAATAATTCGACCACGTAAACCTGGATTCAACCTGTCAGATATTAGTATTTGCAGTGGATCCTGACTAATCCAGTGTTAAATGAAGTTACTGCTGCTTTGCCACATGAACAAACAGGCACATTACTCTGCATTCATTGTTTCAGATAGTGGACACAACCAGAAGTGGGCAACAACCAGGACATCAACAGGTCCACTTCCTGCAAAACCCAAGATTTAGACATGAATCTAACATGTTAGTGTCACATATGTCTAGGCAAATATTGTCTTACATTGTTTAATGAAGGACTTCTATTATATATCAGTGACTAATAATCGGTAACAAGAGGGTCAAACTCTGTATTCTAAACTGCGTATTTTGAAATGAATGCTCATGGGTTGGAGCATTGCCTGAACTCAGTGGTCCAGGCAGCATCGAGATGATGTAATCACCTGCCATAAATCATACAGCACAGGTCAATGGGACCCTCGACTCCGTTCAAGGCCCGAATTTCCATTTTAATTTTCTGCTCAGCGGAGTTGATGTATGCAGGGACACAGTGAGTAGCCAGACTCTTCGCTCCCATCTCACCGATATTAAATGACGATGACCTTTCCTTTCTGGATCTATGAAATCTGCGCTCTCCCACACAAGGAGGCAGGCAGGCATGTGGATACTACACTGACAGCAGACAGTCAAAAGAAATGTCAGACATCATGCAGAGCCAGATTTATAATTCATTTAAAGTTTTCCCAGTTGTGCTTTGGAGATCACTGCAAATGGAATTATAGAATAAATTTCACGTCTAAAGAAAGACCACACAATGGACTTGCAATGTCTTGCAACCCAACAACAAGAATTTCACTTTTATCATGAGTTCTTCTGAATCTGTAATGTACATATATTTTTTTAAAGATAATGAAAATTTTGCTGATTCTAATGCAGCTGCAAATGTTGACATGTACATCATGTGATATATTGCCTGTTGTTTGGGGAGTTAAATTATAGTAAATGTATGGAGTAGTGAGAATGCCAAATTACAAAAACAAATCAATAAAAGAATAATAAAATGAAAATGGAAATATAAAGAAGAACAAATAAATTGAAAAACAATGTTGCTATATAAATCAGTATTAATAAAAAAATGAATCCATAAAAGAAAAGGCTCATAAAATTAGAAATATAAAGACAAACTGGTCCAAAATTGCAGATGACCACTGCAGTCTGAGCAGAAATATGTTTCATAAAAAACATTCACTGTTATTGTTTCTGCATTGAGTCATTTTACTGCCATCTTCTGGTCCCGCTTGTTGAATACAGCAACAGTTGTGCTCCGACCTTCTCTAATCTGATTGGTGAAAAAACTCAAACCACCACCTCCTATTGGTTCACCTCGAAAACGTCACCGCACACTTGTTTGAATCGCGGAAGACGCATATCTGGTGTTTGGAAGCGTCGAAAAAACAGACAGCTTGTGACGACAGTATCAAAAACTGGTAACTTATCCCATAATTTACACTGAATTTTACATTTTACAGTCCACTAAGAGTGAGAAATTAGTCTTTACTGGTAACGCTCGCTTCGCTAGCTACTTAAGCTAGCCCATTCAGGTGTGTTATTGTCTGTTACCGTCGGTGTTTAAACACCGGAGAAAGTCGTTTTAAAACACACACCTTTGCTCTGAAAGCGTCTCTTCACCAAGCTGTTAGCTTAATAATGCTAATGTTTATCTAATTTGATTAAATAAACTGTACAGAAACGATATGTACGGGTAGATGTACGAATTAAAAATTGCTCATTTACGTTACAAGTGGAGAAACTGGTTTCTGCTAATTTGGAGGGCATTGTTGACGCAGAGCTCATTTGAAAATATGTCAGGTTTATTGTATTTCTACTGGAGTTTACTTGGTGATTTGCATGCCGAATTGACCTGAAAAACCCCAAGATCCACTGTCATGTTGTTACTGACAGTCAATGAAAGTTAAATTGCCAGATTTTATAATGGAGTTCAGCGTCAAGTTTGGTCAATTCCAGGAAAACCTTCTTCGAGACATTAACACTGTGCTTTTTTATTTTCTGCAGTGGTGTGAAATGGAGCAGGTAAGTCACATCTGACATTTAACAGTATTATCTGCATGAAGGACAGCTTCATAATATCAATGCATTTTGCATTACTTTCTTACTAGTGTCAATATCAGTTTCTCACGCAATATTTCATTATTTTGTGCAATATTTCATTAGAATACGCAATACTTCACTATCAGTGGAATTTTTACTTCTTACTTTTCTATTTTGGTTGTATTTTAACTTCTGTTTTAACTAATGTATCTTATCTATACATATTCTATTAGGCATTGTATTTATTCTCATGTTGTGGTTATGTTTTCTGTATATCTGATGCTAGGTTTTTCACAATTAAAGTTCTATCTGCATTATAGCGATGTTCATTAGATGCCACGGAGGCTTGTGTTTGAAGGGGATTGGTGTCATAGAGATCATGCATGAGTGTATCGCTTTTCATTCATTGTCAGGCTTCAGAAGTGGCAGCTCCTCTTAGCTGAGGAGGCTGCAGAAACCTGATCATTAGCTGGTTTTGACGACCGCTAGATCATTCAAGAAAGACACCCAAGTGCTGCAAAAGTTAGAACTAGTGATGCTTTGAGTGGAAGATTGTTGAGAATAGACATGGACACCAGGATTGCACAGTTTTTACAGTCAAGAAATAGGACATATGTGTATCTGTGGACCTACAGGCAGTTTCAGGTAGAGCTAAAACCTCACATATTTGCAGTAGATGTATAGTTAATTGAAACCTAAAATACTGAAATTCATTGTTTATGTCTTTGTTGCAGCAGGAGCAGGTTGAATGGGATGATGTGAACAGACTTCTGCAGCATCATGGTTTTAAACCCGTGTTTTTTGCCGATCCTGTGGAGAATAAGAACCATTCAGGTAAGTACAGGTAGATCTAATTTGATGGCAAAATGTTAGTTTTTCAATGAGGGATGAAAAGATGATCTGTTTGAAGGTAGTAATTTATGTTGTTTAGACGTTTGCGGATGCTTTGTTTTTTGAGCTGTATAATATAACTATTTTTTATTAGTGATGGCTTGGTGGTATTGCTCTTCATTCATCTTCAGATTTAGTCCTGCTGGACAAGAAGTCAGCTGGTGAGGTGAGGACGACACTGAGGACGATGCTGACAGACTCCGAGAGGAGACAGGCTCTCATCCAGGAGCTCGTCAGGTCCAACAACCAACTCAAGTAAGTCCAGCATTGAAACCTGGAAACACCTCACTGCACTAAAAGCTTCCTGAATCATTTCTAGCTGTCACATTTTGTCCAAAAGCAGGGACATAATCGCTCCCAGTGATTAACAAAGCAGGATAAATAGCAGTTGTAAGGTACTCGTACATATTTTACTGACCTAGAAGTTTCAAAAACAGCTTTAAAAAAGTGTGATATGCAACTCTTGATGTGATTTTAAGAATTTTTCATTTCATTTCATTTCACTTTTTTGGTGGGAAAACCATGCAAGTCCTAATTTATCATTGAGAACCGCAAATTTGAAATGCCTTGATTGGAGAGAGCTCTCAAATGTAGTGTATTATTAGGAGTATGCAATATACCTATTAGGGCTAATTAATTGCTATTGTGACATAATTAACATCACACCAGTTACTTGCTTGTAATGCTGTCACATAAAATATTAACAAACAGTTATGTAGACCTATGCGTAGATCTGCATATTAGGTTGAAATTAGTAGGAAAGACGGTGCTCCATCCCAAGAGTTTTCCGTTTCTGGAATCGATATTGAAAAACGTTAAGTTCTTTTTTTTTTTTCTGTGGTATTGAAAATCGTAGCATTTCTGTGGTGTTGGTACCAACTACGACATTCCTGGTATCCTGACATTACCTAATGTGTATATATCAGCCAGTATATTTGTCTTTAATGACAGCTCTTACACCGTCTCTTTTAGGATTCCAGCGTTGGAGTCTCATCACCAAAAATGTCGTCCTGCTGGAATGTGTCATGTGGAGCAATTTTAAGCCAAACTGGGGAATAGTAGCTGGGAGTCTTTTTCAGTGTTCACATGGCTGCTGTATGCATTACTGTGGGTGTTTAATAATGTATGTCTATTATGGTGTGGACCACCTGTCGTCTTGTCATCCAATCTCATCAGCATTAGATTACGATCACAATGATACAGTCCTCAGTGCAGGTATGACAGAAAATGGAAAGCAACCAACTGTAACCCTTGAGTTTTTACTGAACACAACATTTTGCTGAATGAAATGCATTATTTATAAAGCTGCTGTTGTGTTATATCAAAAGTAATAGACATTCACCAGCCAGAGACACACTACATGGTCTAAAGTGTGCAGAGGCCAAAACATTTCTTTTATTTAAAAACTATCAATCTGCTGTTTTAAAAGCCTCAACTCAGTGAAAGTTTTCTTCGAAGTTGGAAACCATTTCTTTACAGAAATATGTTGAAACAGGACAGAAACAAGCATTTACACTGTTGTTTTTTCTCTCTCTGTGTATGTGTTGTTAGACAGGAGGTTCAGCAGCACATGAGTCGATCGGCTCAGCAGTCTCAGAGGGTCACGGAGCTGGAGGGACTGCTGGACGAGGTGAAGACCAGAGTCCAGGACCTGGAGGACCGGTACCTTGGCAAAGCTGCACAGCAACACAGCCACACTCAGCAGCTGCAGCAGGAGAAACAAGATGCACAGGTGTGTTATTCACTCAGCACTGTTTTGTCTCATTTTTAAGTATGGCTCCTGTGAGGGAACTGGCAAGCATGCGAATCACTGAGATCCACTTCAGGGGCGTGTTTTGATGGAGTGCACACAAGAGGATGTGGCCACTGGATGCCAGCAGCTACCACTTACCTGATTAGGCTGAGTTGAGGGATCAGAGAGCAGAAAGGGGAGGGGTTATAGGTGGGTTTTTGCTGAGTTCTATTTTTGTTTAGTATTTCTTTAGTTTATTATGTGTTTTCTGTAGTTATTTGCATTGTGTATTTTAAGTGTAAATAGTGTTAAATTATTTATATGTGTGTTTTAAATGTGAGTGTGGGCTGGTCACAGTTGTGTCACTGTGGTGGGAGGAGACTCTGAATGAAGGCCAGGTGAGCAACCAGTACAGTGTGAGAAGGAGGAGGTCACAATCGGCCATAATCCACTGCACCTTGGTGACTTCTTTATTCTGCTGGTTTTGGTGAGCTGTGTATTTTTTGTATGTGGAAACAAGTAAAATCTGAAGCTCTGCAACAAAAACTCATTGCTGGTCGGTTGCTCATTATTGCTCCATCTTGTTTTTCCCTTCGATGCTGTTTGTTTCATTCAGTTTGTAGCTTGTTATCAGCATCAAAACCCTACAGCCCTATAGAAAGATCCCACACACACATGCGAAGGAAAAAGCAAAACAGCATTGCATCAAGAAGATGTCCAAGGAGGTCTGATAAAGCATGAGGATGAAAATGCAGTCACAAGCAAGGGAAAACTGAAATTTGACCAGTGCAAAGTAGTGTCCTTGTGCAGCTTCCAGCACTCCTATAATGCTGTAATGGTCCGTTAAAGTCCAGTTCTGTATGCATGTCAAGCACCATCTGCTTCTTCTCAACAACTTCAGCTTTGATATGCGGTTTGGGGAAAAGGAAGAAGTCAAAAGGAGCTACATTTTGAGTAGAGTGGTGGTTGAGTGAAGATTGTTATCAGCACATGATAATCAGGTTGCACACTTGTATACGTAAATGTAGCATGTCAGCATGTTTATTTACTATTCACCATTCAGGAATGCCTGATTTAAATACTGAAACGGATCATTTAATCTTTTCAGAAACGGTGTCATGTTCTGGAGCAGAAGCTGTCAAAACAGAAGGAGGAAGCAGCTCAGCTTCAGAGGAAACTTTATTTCGCCATCAAAGAAGAAGAGCGACGATCTGCTCGACGGAATCAAACTTTCCAGAACATCTGCAAGAAAGTCAGCGTGCAGAGCTCAGCTGCAGATCAGCAGTAAGGACTGTTACGTGCAAAAGCTCATATAAGCTCACAAAACCTTTTTATTTGTTGTGGTGCACAGTAGACCTCCAATGTTGTGTATTTCAGGAGTTTTGAGGTTGACATTGTTCAGGAATAGTTTAAATCAGAAGTTAACATCAACTGGAGGTGTGCTGAGTTCACTGTTGTTGTGTCTGCAGGGTGCTGGATGTGATCGACTTCTATGAGACCAAGATGTCTCAGCTGCTGGATGAGCTCAGGTAACACTACTCCCAATGTCTGTCTACACGCTCTACAATGATACATTAAAAATTGGCAGAGCTGTGGTGTGGCGTCTTAGTTCCTACCAAACAGACAAGTGGACTGATGATGTATAACATGCTCTCAAAAGTCCCTCAAAGTCCCGAGTATTTCGATTAAATACATAAGTTTCCAGGTGTCCTACCTTTTACCTGAGCATTGCTGAATAGCATGTTTGCTACCTGATGTGTAAAAGTGCATGAATAATATTTATTTAGACAGCAAATTTCTTGAATTAAGCTTAAAGTGCATCCAACTTGGACTATTCTTTAGACATTCTGTGAGAGAAGGCATCCCACATTTTGAGTCCACACACCCCTTTAAAGTTTCCTTTCTATCTTTCTAGACAGTGATAAGGTTCTCACCAAATTTGTGGATTACTTCTGTCAGGATTCTGAATCTGTATTAAGAACGGCTTATCAGTGACGTGCTGCCTGATAAGATAAATAAGACTGCACGTTCCCGTATTCATAGTTTTTTAGTGAATAGCAGAGACAGGTTAATTCAGTTCAAAAATGTTCTAATCTTTATTATTCTAAGGTCATGCTACTTAAATTTCTCCCTCCTCGTCTCTAAATTGTGATAAATGTAAATCAATCAGTAGCATAATGTTCATTTATTTTGGAGCTGGCCACAAATGTATTGAATTAGTTTATAAAAAAAAAGTTTTTTTTCTTTTCACAATGAGAATATTTTCTCTAACTGTGGTTGCTCAGAGGACTTAAATTCCCTCTTCACACGTTCAAACATCAGTCCAGGTTCTTATTATGAATTAAATTCATCAACATATATCTCCTGTCTTCTTTCTTTGTGTGACACTGGAGTAGTAGATCATCTTATGATCAAATAACTGCAGCAAGCTCTTCTCATCTGGTTAATCTAAAGCAAAAGATCTCAGTTGAAATAGCTGCATTGGTGCTGGCTCTCATGAACCATGTGGACCAATCACGTTGTTATACTGTGTTCAGTCTAATTCTGCTGATTTTCCTGTTTTCATCACAGATCTGTCAAAGGAGAATCACAAGGGTCAAAAAAGTCTGATCCAACACGATCTAAGAAGACACCCATCAGTGTTAGTCCGTCTTTCAAAACTATTCTCAAGGTAACTTCAGCCTTTAATTTCCAGAACTGAGTGTTGCTCAAACAGAAAGTAATGTTATTTCTTTACTTCCAAGGCATACCAGGAGCAGCAAAAGGAAAGCAAATCTGAGGTAGAAGAGCTGAAGAGGGAAGTGGAGAACCTGAAGAAAGAGCTGGAGACGAGGTGTGTATGAATGTTCATCTGCCTCTGTGCTGCCAGTGTTCATGCTAAGCAAACACATTGTCAGGAACTGGAAAATGTTACCTCCCAAATTAAGTCTGGTTCATGCATTTTAGTGCCACAGGTCGTCTGTTATAAGCTTTTGCATTTGGATTTTCCCTTTACAGAAACTCCATAAAGTGTGTGGATGTTAAGAGGCCCACAGTTAAAAACATTAGATACAATATATTTATCTGTGTTTAATCAGTTCTATTAATGGAATATATTTTAATCTTTTAAATACTGCATGTACATGTTGAGTGGGTTCTGTAGTTCAGTCTTGTGATGATATTAGACTGTAAATACGTACACTGATCCAGCCAGTGAGCCATGAACTCACACAACACAGCTTCAAACTTTGCCTCAAAGTCATCTCTTTGTTTTATTGGACTGTAAATGTCAAGATTTAAGTGAATAAAATGCCTTAGATATTGTTTTCTGATTATTGCGATACATTCATCAAATTAGATTGTTGAGCTTGTGTCTGTGTTGCAATTTTACTAATCTAGGTGAGTCAAAACTACACGGAGACACTTCACTTCTGACATGTTCACATATGGAGGACATGCTGTAGCTGACTTCTAAGTGGCTTTTCTTTATTAACATTTTGATTTTAGACCACATTAGAATTGATTTTATAATCCAAATGTGACTTATTTGGAAAAGTAAAGAAAATATAGTAGGATTAGGGCAGAACAGTGTTTCAGTATTACAACACTTTGCTAAAAACGTACTAAAATGCCAAAAAAAAGAAAATCCTGTCATTTCTGCATCAGGGGCCTCCAACAGCAGTGTCTCAGAGGTGAAAACCTATTTTCTCATTTAGGTTTCGCATGGTTAAGGGAGTAAAGTTCTACAGACACAAACTGCGACATTTGGAGGACTTAAACAGACACAGTAATACGAGGTAGGGACCTTTATAAGTGTACTCTAAAAAGCTACTGAGAGTTTGACTTTGGAGGCCTCTGTATTTCTGTGTGATGACTGCACTGGTACCAGAATCATGTTTGTGTCTCTTCTACATGGGCTGCCTTCATGTTCACCAGAAAATAACTGTAATGTAGATTATTATCCAAAATCTACATCTCATTGAACAGTGGTGTTGCTTCATATTATCATGGTTTAACACTCAGTATTTACTATGAACTGCATTAAAATAGACTATATAATAAAGATGGAAGGAGTGTGTGTGTGTGTGGATTGCTTCTGGTGCCAAGTTCATTTTTGTGATTGTCTGTTTATATACACTACCTTTCTGGGTGTAAATGCAAAAAAGACAAATTTTGTGTCTGATCGATGTGGCTTCTTATGGGGGAAATGTCCGTTTTTTTAAATTGTATCAATAAAAAAGTGATTACAGTGTTGAGAGACTGACTTTTTTCAGTCAGTTGGTTGGTGCATCCCTCCATAACTTACCCTGGTTCCTCCTTCCTGTAGTAGAAATGCACATGTTTCTTCATATTAATGTATCATTTACCATAAAATTTGTGACCTGACGTGAAGTTTTACTGAGCCTGTCAGACAGAAGTATCCGTCACATGGTTTCTGTACCCGTCTTCATCACACTGAGTAAAGGGATGAACTCTTAAGAATCAGTTCAGGTCTCCAGGTGTTCATCTTGCCTTGAACCAATCATCTTTGCAGATTGCCTAAAGAAGACAACGCAACTGAGATTAGTGAAAACATCAGTGACCGCTCCAGGAAAACCAGGTTGTGTTCCCACTATCATAATGTAAGTGTAGTTTCCACGTAATCCTGTGAGTGTTCTCAGCTGAGTGTTTCCATTCTGCTGCTGCCTTAAATCTTTATTGAAATCTGCTTTCTCAGATGGAACTGATAGGTTTGTTTTTCTGCACTTTCTTCCACATAATTCCAGCTGCTGAATGAGATCAATGCAGTTGTGATGGATCCCACGGCTCCGTTAAGACTCCACAGACAGAAACCCTCTACAGCTGACCAGGAGCTGGCTGACTTCCAGGCTCTGCTCCCCACACTGGAGGCCTGGGCCCAGCAGCTCCATCTACTGAAGGTAAACCTCAACTACCTGCACACTTGACTATCCTAAACCACAGATATAGTTGATGGGACGTACTATATTTGCCTCTAAGAAGTCTAGAAGATGTTTTCGTCCTGTTCTAATCTATTCATTCCTATTCTGTTGGTTCATATAGTGCAAATTTAGAACAGAAATCTTCACAAGGCACTAGAGATCTTAAAGTAATGACCTCCCCAAAATAGATTAGAGAGAAAAAGTCAACAAAACCAACTGAAATGCAATTCATTTCTAAATGTAAATATTCCAAAATTTAGTTAAATTGGTGGATGAAAGTTTGAAACACATTTTTGAAGATGCTAAGCTTTCCCCTTTTATGAGGATTTTTTTAGAATGATGTTGTGATTCTTTCTCTCTGTTTGCTTCCCTGCATTTAAACCATCCTTCTCTCAGCTTCATTGCTGCTCTCTGCCTTGAATAGCAGTGTTGTTTTGCTGATACTCATGTTTATATTATTTTCTTTTATTGCATTGAACCTGATTGGTTTAGTTTTTCTCTTTCATTGATGGTGACGCTCTCCTTTGGGCTTAATGGAAATCTACTGTGTGATTGTGTTTAGGATCTTCAGCGCAGTTTAAATAAACTTTCTGCCAGACTGATGCCCTGGCAGCTGTGTGAGGGCGTCCATAACGCTGCTGAAGAAGTGAAGGTTGAGGACATGATGTTGCTTGTGGACACCATGCTGGAAACCACCTCTACTGATGATCAGAAGGTAGAAGTTAGATTTTAAATGTATGTTCAGTTGCACAAATCACACCAACAGTTAATACTGGGTCTCCATGGCAGCTATCCTCCCAGATTCCAGTAAAACCTGCTCGTTAAAACGTGTTTTCTGCTTTGGTATTTGTCCTGCCAGGCCCTCAGGAGCCCCACTCCACACACTCTGGGCTCCATGGTGTCTCATTTCCAGAAGCTGTTTGACGTCACGTCTCTCAGCGGGGTCTACCCACGAATGAACGAAGTCTACACCCGACTGGGGGAGATGACCAACGCTATGAAGAACCTCAGAGATGTTCTGGACCTAGGTAACCTGTTCCGTCCTTGAATTTGGATATAGTTACAGTAATTAGGAAGGAATTAAATGACTTCTGTTCCTAGTGGATTTTGAAATTAAGTTGTCACACATGTAAGAGGAAACTTCACATACACACTATGGGATTTGAATATAATGAGGAATTACACATACTACTAGATATTTATAGGATTATTTTTCACCCCCAAGGAGTCTGCAAGCAGTTTGGGAGGTTCCAGATCTCTTCCATTATTGTGGAAAAGGGTAAAGCATGGAGAAATCAGCCTGAAACTCCTATAACAGGACTGAAAATGCTCAGTGAATTTTTTTATGACTTTCTTTCAGACGGCAGAGTTTCTCCTGCTGAGGTGGTGAACCAGGTGTCCAGACTGGTCTCTTCCACTGAACACACCGCAGGACTCCATAATCTGCTTGGAGACGCTGACATTGACAGGTTCACATGTACAGAACTCGTACATATTGTTTGGAGTGTCAGACACCAGCAGCTAAGGGATGTTGTTCTGTGGAGCAACTCTAAACCAGACTGCTAAATGATTAATTGTTCTCTTGTTTTGTAGCATCATCACCAAAGTGAAGCAGCATGAAGAGTTCTTCCCTGCTTTCCATGCCCTGGTTACAGAAATCTTACAGACTTTAGGTAAAGATGATGTAATAACAGCTGTTTAAAAACAAGACGTGTAGCTGAGAGACATGCATGACACTAACATCTATATTCAACAAAGACTTTATGTAGAGCCTGACTTTAAATATGCATAAGGAACATGTTTTTGTAGTAGTGAGCAGGATAGTTGAAGATCTGAAAACAAAGTCATCACTGCACTCTGGAGGACAAACTATGTAATGATTGTTCACTCAGCTCCTCTACTGCCTTTGACAGACAGAGATATCTGTGAAAATATGCAATTAATCAGTCAAGTTTTACCAAATATGACCTGGGGTATGTGTCAGTGCTGATGCTCTACATGTGGACATTAACTCTAAGCAGTTTTCTGTGTGTTTTGTTCCCCCCTGTCACATTCTACTCCCTGTTGGCTCTTTTTTTCCCCCACTGAAATATAAAATCCTGCGCCTCTATAACAGTAGCACAACCGTAGACAGAAGTAGAGAACACTCAGAAAGGTGTTTTGTATGTTGTTGGTAGTGTTATGCCATAAATTATGCATCAAAAAGGAAAAGAAACAAGTGTGTTACAACTGGAGGTAGGTGTTGGTTCAGCTGGGCTGGTGTCGCCTTGGTGTGTTGGTAAGAACACCCCTGAAGTCGAACTGCAGTGAATGCTTTAATAATAAATGTTGACAGCACAGTACAATACAGGAGCCTTGGGGCCCCACAGAGGTATCTCAACATTTTTGTGTGCTTCTAAAAGGAGAAAAGGAATGCCTATCAGCCTCCATCCATCACGACATAACCACACTGCGATTAACAGGTAACACACTTATTCACAGTACCATACTGCTTAAAACACAAAATAAATGCAGTAACGCACGAACAACCAGATGTAACGGAAAGACACGTTAATGTTGCGTCTTAAAGTACTAAAATACTTAACACTTAAATAATAATAATCAAACACAAGAAATAAGTGTAGCACAAATCTGGCAGTGAAAGCGACTTACAGGTGGTCAATAACGCACACACACACACACACCAATCCAATGGAGTCCTGACTCTGCCGTTATATCTCCTCTGCTTCACAGTCTATGCGCTGCACACACAAGCATGCCTCCGCTCCGCTGCTGTCCATCACCTGCGCACGTGATGCGCATGGGATCCAGCCCATATCATGTGCACAGGCGATGCATAGTTCTTATTGGTCTTTCCAACAAAGTGCTTTTTACATTGTTTTTTTTTTTTTAAAGGTGGCTCACAGTTTCTAGTGCTGATAAATGCTCTAATTTTGGTTGTTTCAAAGATAAACTTAACTTGAGCCTGACTGTACACCTCCTCTGCTGTAAGAGGCTCACACTTCAAGGGAATGTCGCACTACTATTTCAACAACACATCATCAGTAGGGTAAAACTAACCTGTCCCACGACAATCTAAACCCAGCTCAAGTTCCCTATTAGTGGTGAACAATCCACGCTTGGTGAATTCTGCTTCACAATGACATGAAGAGCCGACATTGAAGGATCAAAAAGCGACATTGCTATGAATGCTTGGCTGCCACAAGCCAGTTTTCCCTGTGGTAACTTACTGACACCTCCTGCTTAAAATCCAAAAAGTCTGAAGGACTGTGAGGCTTTAAATTGTAGAATAGAATCATACTGATGCTGCGCTTTGTGTGTGTTACAGGAGTGAGTCACCTGGACAACATCCTCCCAGCTCTGAAAGACTTGAAACAAATGGCACAGTGAGCTGCTGCTGTGGATGAACTGAGTGCTGTGTTTTGTTCATTCCGCCTGTTGTTGGGCGTATTTTTTTGTTTTAATAAAAGCTCACAATGAGTGAACCTGTGGTCCACTGGGGGTGTTTCTCTGTATTTAATTGATTCATATGTTGGAGGTAAGAACACCTGCTTGTTCATATAATTGCAGCTTTAGCCTTATTATCCATCAGTTTGAAAGCCGCAACCTGTCTGAGTGTTATAGCTGACTATGTGCATCCCTTTATGGCCACACTTTACTGTCTTCTAGCTGCCTCCAGCTATAGAGAACCTTTGAGATGGTAGAACAGCAGCCTGAATGTGCAGCTGACAAATCTGCAGAACTGATGTGATGAATCATGTCAACATGGAGCAGACTCTGAAAGGAATGTTTCTGACACCGTGTGGAATCCATGACTCAAGAACTGAGACTGAGGCCAAAGTGGACCTACACAGTAAGGTATGAATGAACACAGGTAAGTCACACAATCTGACTGTTAACTAAGGATATGGACAACCATGCTTATTGTCAGGGTAGTTATAAGGAGATTGCTGGAGAATACACAGAGACAGCATGCTTGGTAAAATCATGCACAAATTTTCCCCAACTCTTTTTCTCTGTTTTCCAAGAGAATTGATCAGTCAGTTGGTGGTGCTCTTAGACAGAGTGGTCTTCTCTAGAACAGGTTACTATGGTGATTTACTGCAACAACATAGTTAAACCCGACGTTACCCCATTATCTAATTGTTTCTTAACATGGCTTGGTATGTAATCAAGGATTTAGTATCTGATATTTAGAACTGGATTACATTTGAAGCAAAGAAAATCTTAAACATCAGTGAAAATGAGCATAATTTTTTAAGTTATGTTTTTGAGTTTCTGATGCAGCAGTGAAATACGGACAGTATCTGTTTCACACCAGTAGATGGCTGCACACATGTGCCTGCACTGCTTATTGTGTCAACTATTTGGAATATTTAAGGCACATAGAAAAAACTTTTACAAGACCACACAGGGTTTCTGCACTTGCAGGCAGCCACTGGTTCTTAGTACAGTTTGTTGACACGTGCAAAGACTTGACTGTTGTAATCCGTCATGTCATCCATGCGTTTTCCTCAGAATTAGAGTTCTTTACCCGAGAAATCAGAACATTAGATTCCTGTGAAATTGAAAACCAAGATATGTCTCATTATTTCACTGTTTCAAACAGTGACTTTTACAGTCTGTTTACGCTAGCCTAACACTCCAGAGACACTGATTACACCACTTTTTTTTTTTTTTTTGCTAAATTGGACAATGTATAGTACATAAATACAACCTTGTCTGCTGCATTTGGCCGTAAGTTCCCATCCACACCTGGGAAATATTATTTTTGCCGTCTGAAAATGTGACTGAAGCTGCCAAACTTTCCACCTCCTGACAGAAATCTGGTGTAGTGCTGAGCAGTAGAGATTAAGGCTGCAGTTACGCTGTGACTGGTAGAGATGTGTGACATAAGACCCCTATGAAAAATATCATGAGGGAATGTAATGAGGTGCTTCACTTTAGGTGCCCTTATTGGGAGTAGTCTTTGTATTTTAACTTTTTTTTTTTTAAACATCTCTCTTTATATATTAATGTAGCAGAATGTGTCAAATCATTCAGATTAACAGTAATTTCTTTGATGTAAAGTTTAACATGAGTTTAACTGCTTTTACAGCATCTTTAAACTGCACAGTTTAGTTTCAGAGCTGTTGTGTTGGATTCCAATAGGAGAACAAACTCGACCAGTTCATAGTTTTCACATTTTTTCTTCTTATGAAACTCAGCTGAACTTATAGAAAGTAGTTTGTTTTAAAATTTTTGGAGGACACCAGCTGAACAAGACATTTGTGTTTAAAAAGCAGTGTGGAAAGTCACTCTGGCTCTGCGTCACTGTCAGTACTATGCATTCACTAAAATGTTTTTAGCCTATAATTTCTGAGAGCACTTTGCAAACTGCATGTGACATGCTGTTTAAAACCCCTCTCCCAGATTTATCCAAGCAAACCTACTAGTCCTAAGAAATTTCAGCTTGTCACTTGACTGTCGACACTGAGTTGAAGCCTTCTGCATTTTTTAAAAAGATATTCTAGATTTGTGAACATGACTTGACAGATCCTGTCTGTAGAGCTGAGGTGGCAGTGAAACGTCGCCCACCTTGTACAGGTTTCAGTACCTGTAGGCTGAGTCAGTCCACTGTGTCTTAATCAGTCCTGTTTTGCAACACAGCAACCAGCCCATGTTTCCCCACAACAAAACTGTAACCACAGATTGCGCAAAACAAAATATTTTATTTGTGTAACTATTTCATGTGCACTAGTTTCTCTAGTCTCTACTGTATTTTGCAGTCTGAGACACTGTGATGCTGAGACGTCACCAATACAATACAATATATTAATATTTGTTAGATTTTAAAAAAGGACCTTTACAAAATTCAACTACAATATCTTTTTTAGAACACCGTGTTTGTTTCTAGCTATCCACACCCATGGAACGCAGTGTATAGTTTTCACAAGAACTACTTTCGACTATTTTTATTCTACAATCTGGTCCGTGATCCAAAACTTAACAATAGTAATAATACTTTTTATTTATAGGCACCTTTCAAAACACCCAAGAACACTGTACAAAGTAAACGTCATTGGACAGGGCTTCCTCATCTTGCAATTTACAGTTTAACCCCTCATTTTGTCTTATTTTTCCCCCTTAGTGATTAACTGTTCTAAGTGTTTTCATATACATATCGATAATAGTTAAGAAATAAAAAAATAAGCCTTGTTTTTGATGTGAACACAAAATAGTCGGAACTCAATACTTCAGTTACTAAATATTACTACGTTGTGCATTTAAGATTAGATTAGATTTACATATTGTTGACATATTACTAATGCAATAAATGAATTATCTGGAATCATGATCTTTTAAATTACTCACCTTCATCAACCTTGCCCTGGTGTGAATCATGTGCTGTTTCATTCAGTCACCAGACCTTGATTCAAATTGAACAGTTGTGTGAGATTTTGGACTTCATCATCAAAACACTAAACAAACTTAAATTCTTACTGTTATTTCTCATCAGGCTATTGATTGAATCTGCAATATTGGGCAAGTAGATAAAATAATTTCAAATTATGGGTGAGTTGAAATCTGGAAAAAAAAGAAAAACTCATTTAAAGTCCCATCTTTAAGCCCAAATTCACAAAAAATTATAATGCAGAAGCCAGATAGTGCTTTTTGCTGAACCACACGTAGCTGCATGTCACATTAATACAAAGCAAAACGTGTAAAATACTTTATCCGAAATTCTAAATGAAAGAGAAAGTTTTTGGTGTTGAACTTTCATAACTAATCAAGCAATTGTGACAAGCAGAACCACCAAAACAACAAAAAACAGTAATCAATTGCGTAATACAGGCATAGTTTCAAAAATTAGACTAAAGACATTGAATGCGATGCTAAAAAGTCTTTCATTTTCTCACATCGATGTGCTTTGATCTACATGTATTCTAAAGCGATCTCTTCTAGTTGCAGCTTTTCCGTAACAGGTGGCCTCAGAGTGGAGCTGGCATTGCCAACTTTGCCGGTGAGGACCACTTTAGAAAAAACAAAACCAAAGAACAAAAAAATACAAATGTGTCATTAGTATGTATTCTGAAAACATATATAGCTACGTTTAAAGGCGTATATAATAAAGTATATATGAATATTTAGACATTTTGTACCGTTAGCAGAATAACGCTTTTAACATGCCACCCTTTCTCAGACTAAATGGTATAGTCCTGCACTCGGTTGCTAGGAGGCGGAGAACGCTAGAAGTAAAACGCAGAGAAAAGACGTACATATCACCAGTTTTCAGCTGCACTAACACCTCTACTGTGCTCATATCTGCACCGAGGGATTATCCGGGACATAATTCGGTAAAGGGACGGGGACGCGCGTGTTGTTTTACCTCACTAACCGTTAACCCTAGAGTGTATTCGAATGCTAAGTGACCGTATTAATGAAGTTTACAATGGCGGAATGCAGCCAGGAGGCTATTGTGAGCTATCTGAGGGAGAAAGGAGGAAAAGTGAAGAACACGGATTTAATAGAGCACTTTAAAGAAGTTTTTCCGGACGAACCGGAGAAGAAGGCGGCTGTTCGACTGAGGTTTAAAAACTACGTGGACAGCGTTGCTTTTGTGAAAACTGAAGATGGAGTTAAATATGTAAACTTGAGGAAGAAGTTTCACGTTTCGTTACGGGAAAATTCAAGGACAGAAGAAGTTGAAGTTCCAGAGAAAGTCCGTTACCCCGCGGAGCAGCAAACGGACGGGAGCCGGGAGGAGCTTCGCCCCCCGGGGCAACAGCAAACTCCACCTGGCTCAGGTTACGGAACTGACAGCCAGGTGAGAGTTCCGCATGCTTTCCCCGCTGAAACTATTGTGCAGGACAAAACAGACGGCAGGAGCGAGTGTCATGACTTTGTTTGCTTAGTGGAAGACTTGGACAGCAGCTCAGGTGAGATGGGGAACAGAGTAAGCTTCAAACGAGAGAATAGACACTCCACGAAGAAGGATCAGGCTGGAAAGTCATCGAACATACCAGAAATTGCAGTAATCAAAGCGTCGCCGCTCCCTGCTGAGGGATCTGTGTTCACCCTGCCTGGGCCTGCACAAACCGGTAATACAGGGCAGATACTCACAGCTACTCCTGGACTCATTCCCACTGATGGACAAGTTGAGCTGCTTTCACCTGAAAACCTGAAAGAAAAGGAGGATAATGTGGAGACTAAATTTGTTTCTCAACAGCCAGAGTCAGACAGCGAGGAGGATGAGGCACAGCTGGAGAGTTTGTCCAGCAGTGAAGGCAACGTCACCCCCAGAGGCAGCCGGAAACACTTCCTGGAGCTCATGATGAACAGTTCCCCCCAGGTGAGGCGCAGCATGGTGTTTCGCAACTCGGTCCACCTCTCCTCGAGGAGTGACAGCGACTCTGCCTCCTTGGTGTCCTGCAACCTGGACGACGACCGGGCGTCTGTGACCCTGGACCCCGTAGAGCACGAGTGGATGATGTGTGCTTCGGATGGCGAGTGGGACAGCCTTCACCCCCTCCTCACCGCAGAACCCAGCCTCATCCTGAGGAAGGATTTCGTCACCGGATTCACCTGCCTGCACTGGGCCGCCAAACACGGCAAACCTGAGCTCATAGCCCTGATTGTCAACTTTGCCAAGCAACACAATGTTCCCATCAGTGTGAATGTTCGGTCCAGCACTGGCTACACCCCGCTGCACATTGCTGCCATGCACAACCACATGGAGGTGGTGAAGCTCCTGGTCGGGGCCTACAACGCAGACGTGGACATCAGAGACTACAGTGGGAAGAAGGCCTGCCAGTACCTCACCAACAATGTGAGCGTGGACATACAAGACATCATAGGAGCATATGAGCGCTCGGAGTCCCAGAAAGCAGAAGGCAAGGATGAAGGCCGCTGGAGGTTCTCGAAGGTTCTCCAGTCTAACCTGAAACCACTGAGGCTGCTTCACCCGTCTGACTGTGACTCTGTGGATGGGGAGGACCGACCCAGAGAGAAACCCGTCAGGAGGAAGTCTTCACTGAGCAGGATGAAGCCCAAAATGGAGAGGCTTCGCTGGAGGACATCTCAGATCGTCCAGAGCGTTTCATTCAGCAGCAGAGACGATTTGGAAAAGAGAAGCGCCTTTAGATCCAGACCCAAGACACATTTTTATGACTAGAAACAAAATGCTGACAGATAAAGTTGCAGACAGGTTGCATCTTTTAACAGTTTACATTAGGGGCTCGGCATTGGTGGGACTTTTGATAAACAAGTGCATTTAAAAGCCAGTAAAACAGCAACGTTTATTCTTGAGAAGGTGGAGGATTGAAACTGTAATTGAATTGTAAAATTTAACTTATCTTTATTAAGATCTTCAGAACGTCCAATATCTGAATGTGAAATCGTGCTCAGATATTCATCATTACCTGTTAGTATTTAGTGTTTTCTTACAGTCAGCATGGGTCAAAAAATAACCCAAACCAGCAATATGTTGGAATTCCTCTTGGTTGTGACACTTTCTGGAGCTATTTCACAATACTGGGATAGTTGGCTTAGATCTGCATATGGACTTCAAAGGCATTAAAAAGATACAGAATGTCACAAGCGTATTATAAAGCAGTGCAGTTAGTTCTTTTAGCTGCATATTTAAAGGGTTTACTTCAGTTTGTTCTCTTTGCTTTTTGACTACAGGGATATTCCAGTGATGACCCACGTTTGGTTTCATAATCTACAACAAATCCACACTCTGTTACAGTATTCATCAGTGTGAAAAGATTAGATGCTTAAAAACATACTGTAGATGGAGACATTCCAGGTCAGCTTGCTCCTTTTTATCCGTCCACAGCTGACGTTAAAGCCTCACGACCTCAAGTCTGTAATCTGGATTTCTGGCGTCATAAGGAGGCGAGGCGGTGTAGGCTGGTGGCACTGAGGGATGATTTAACTTGGAGGAATGATGGGGAACGATTTTGTATGACCGCAGTGAACCGATTTATGTCACCAATGTTTGAGGGTGAAATAAAACCCACAGACCTCATTAATAAATGGTTATGCAAAGAGGGCTAAATCCAAATAACTGGATGATTCTCTGCTTTGGTTTACTATTTTTATGTCCCAAATCACAGACTAAGTAGTGAAAGAAATGCTATTTTTAATGAATTAGACTTGTGAATCAAACCTGAATGTCTTTTTAAAATCTGCACTATTGCCAGTCCTAATTATTTTGATTAAGGATGTATTATTCTTAATTTGGAAAAAAATAAACCACACCTAAAACGAATAGTTAATGTTGACCTTTATGGAGGAAGTCTGTCAGCAGATATTAGCATTCATGTAAATGACTACACTGTAAAATATCTTCAACAGATCTAAGAAAAAAATAAGTGTTTAAATGTTGACAGCTTTCTGGATTTAAAAAAAAAACTAAACTAATTAATATTTTTATTGCCTCTAAAACTCCAATAATCACTTTGAGCTCATAGAGATGCTGCTCATTTGTTTTATAGTCGGCCTCGGCGTACGGAAGCCCATTCCTGCCACATGTTTAAATTAGTGAATAAAATGTTTGTAGTTAACTTCCCCCCATTGTTGTCACTTTTCTATATTTCCATCCATTTTTATTTCTTTTTTTGTTTACTAAGACTTTAACATTTACATCTTTTGCACATTTTAACAAAATGATTTGCACCTTATATATTAGGTTGTTGGGACAATTATAGTAGTCTATATGTTGAATGTTTTTTTTTTTTTTACTCATGAATTTAAATAAACATGATTGCACTTGCAGAGGTTTGTGTGTCTGATCTAATTGTTCGACGGTGCAAATGAGAAAAGGAGTTTTTATTGTGAACTACAGTCAGTTGCTGTGATCTTAAAGTGATGTCCCAGTTTGTTGTAGCTCAGGTTGGTTTCACTTCGTCTTCATCGTCACACTGAGGCAGCCGGAAGCTCCAGAAAAATAAATAAGGAAACCGACATCTAATGATAATGATGAGCATATTAAACAGGCTTTCACACAGTCTGCATGTTTTTGTAGCTTTTCTATGTGATTTTGACTCCTATTAGTTTAGGATTGTAGTTTGTTCTTGTGATAAATATTTCAAGTTATACACACTGACCTGTGGCCTTCTGCTTAGTGCTTGTTTAGCTTGTTACCAGTCACACAATCGGCAGCTTTTTGCAGCTTACTGTGCTCCTTCAGCTGCTGCAGCTGTGTTACTTTGAGTCTGTTATGAGCTGATATTCTTTGTTTCTCTCATGTTGTAGTTTGAGCTGTTCATGTTTGTGGCTGGTAATCTGGTGCCTCTTTCTGGTGCATATTTACTGATAACTGAACAAAATGCACAGGTGACACTGACATTTTTTATCTAACAGAGTGAAGTGATTTATTGAATAGGGGTTTAGCTGTTTATACTGAATTGATTCCCCCATGTACAGATTGAAACTAATAATTGTGGTTTCAGTCAATATAAAGTCGAGGTTTATTGTTGTTTTTCAGTCAGCAGCCCGTGTGCAAGTGTAATACTTCTGTGATTTTCTTTTTTTAAAAATGTTCTTTTTGTTTTTCAATTCATATTCCAAAACATGATTTCAGAGACTGGAGGATTCTTTCATGAGCTGCTTTTTACAGCGTTCTAAAGAAATCTGTCGGAGATTTTCTGTGCTATTTATATCTGTAACTTTTATAATTATTTTATTATTGTGAAAAGTTTCAAGGTATGCTTGTTATAAATATGACCTTATTGTAATGGTCCTGATGATACTGGGACAAAATATGTTGTGTACATGATTCATTTGGTTTTAAAAAAAACGATGCAGCAGCAAACATCACAACAAAAAGTCACTCAGAGAATCTTGTACTAATTCATGGAGCGAACCTCACTTAAATACCAGCATCAGCAGCGTCTCCCATAGCTTGACGTTAAAACCTGAAGCTTTTTAATCTGTAATCATTAGTTTTGATCAACTCTAACATGGAGTGTGCAGAGACAACACCGAATAAACCTGCATTAGCTTGTATTTGGTTGTATAATCTACCAGAAATGACTGCTGTTGTGACTGTTTTCACATTAGATGCTTTCAAACTGTCTGCCAGTTGTTAATGAAATGATTCAGCTCACATAGATTCACAGCATCCTGTATTATGGATCAAAATCCCCTGTACAGTCACAACAAAAGCCAACAAATCTGCATGTGATCCTCTTTGACTCTGTTACATACAGCTTCAATCCAAACTAGGAGGCGCCACCTTGTGGTTGAAGGTGGATCGAAACACCTCAGAAAATGCCTCTCGCAGACGTAGAGGCAGAATCAGTTCGATTTTTAAATCAAAGAAACGTTCTGAGGCAGAAAGTTTGTTTATTCTGAGCAGCACAGCTACATAGCTCTTTAGTCCCAATCCTTTGAGTTCCTTTTGCATTGTGCATGTGGAAGTGCTCTTACGGTACTTTCACTAATAAACATCGCCATGAGTTCTACGATTGATTTTGTACGGTCATCTAAAAGTGTGTTATGACCACATTTGTTCCTCGAAGATGATGGTTCACCACCATCCATCAGGTTTTAATAATGCTTTGGACGGTTCTAAACCCTAGTAGTTTCAGCAATCTCCTTAGTTTTTTTTTTTTTTTTTTTTTGCTTGCAGGCCAACAATTTGACCCTTCTGAAACAGATTAGCATCCTCTCCACAGAATGTGTCTTCCAACACGGTTGTTTAAGAAATGAGAAGCTCCTCACTGCATCAGCTGGGCTTAAATAAGTTGTTGCGGCTGAAACATTCATCACTGCAATAGTTATCCAATGGACGACTCTTACCTATCTGCTTAGTAAAATCTAAGTGGCGACTTTTATTTTTTGGACAGGCAGTGTATATTTTCTGAGTCAACACCTTGTTGCAGTCTTGAGTCTGGCTGTAACTTGACACGGTGCAGCTCATTTCTGGAAGGTGATGCAGTTTTCATTATTTCTGATCAGAGGTCATCTTACTATAAGATTTCATTTGAGGGCGTTCACATTCACAATGGTTAATCGGTGTAACTCTCGTGGTGTTTTCACACAGACTCTCTGCAATTTCTGCCATCTATCAACAGAATTATCCTGAACATAGAGGTGAGAAAAACTATTGACTGTTCAAAAATGAAGAACTATGACTTAATCTGTTCAAATATTCCCCCCCAAATTCATGTGCCCTGGATAAAATGGTGTCAAATTAAAGCTGGTTGCAGTTCACACTTTAGCCTCAGAGTGTTTTACAGCAATTTTTGGGGGTGGGGAGATTTAATGATTCCTGGAAGTGTTTCCATGGCTTTGTTGCATTGCCACTGTGGTTATTTACAGACGTTCTCAGGATATTTAGTGTTTGAAATGGAGGCATCGGTTCTGTATTTGATTATCATTCTTCCTTTAGTATATTGCGGTAAAAAGTTCCTCTTAATAGAATTGTAAGTTCTGTTTTATTCAAACCCAGCAGACGCTGTTCGATCAGGAGGTTTCCATTTCCTTCCTTGTTGCCCTGACAGCAGTGACGATCAGACCGACCCGCGCGCAGTTTCAGTTTGAGTCCTCGTGTCTCAAATTCTTCTGTCAGTCGATAGGTAAGTAAACGACACTTTTAACTCTTTTAAGTCCATCCACCTGCTGTTAGTTTAGTACCAACAGAAGCAGTAGAAATGTGGCTCCACAGCTCTGCAGTTAGAAGCAGAAACGTCCCGAAACTGATGAAGTTTTGTCTTGCAGTTGTTGTCAGAGGATCAAAGCGAAGGCCCATCCAACCCACAGAGCAAAGAGAAGCGGCATCAGCAGACAGCCTGAACATGGTCAGTTTGAGAAAACTAATACAAGTCCTGGAGTAAAGTTGTTCACTTTAATGTTGTAAGATTAGCAGTTTGAAGCTGACTGGATTTAAATGAAAAATAACTGCTTTATACTTGAGGAGATACTGGCCAAGTTTAAAAAAAACAGGTAAGGTTAATTTAAATTAATTTCAGTAATTTTAGCAACCACACTAAAGGTTTGCTGAAGTCATTCTGAAGCAGTTTATTCTTTTTGTCATCACAATGCTAAAGTTGGCCAGCGTTGCTAAATAATGACAGACGTAGGTAACTGTCATTAATCTGTTACCACACAGTTTAGGTGCTGTTGACTGTTAACGTTATTTTATGTTGGCTGAAGGTTCACTGGTGGTGATTTTATTTCTGTACTGAACTAAACAAACCAACATGTAGTGCATTTTGATAATCTGCCTTCGTGTCCTCTCTGCTGCAAGGGTTCTTGTTTATCTGAAGTTGGACAAAACCTAAAACTGCAGTCAGCGATAAGGGTGTCAATCAAAATCAATAATCCATCCAACCATTATTTAGCCACTGCTTGATCCTTTAGAGGGCTGCAAGGTGGCTCAGCCTGTCCCATAATGCTTTTATTTTATCTTAATGCCTTGATTTATACTCTTTATTCCCTGGTTCTGCTTTTATTTATATATTTATTTTATTATTTTGTATACTATATTATTATTTCACTATTTTAGTATTTATTTTACTATCTATTTTACCATTTATTTTACTATTTATTTACTATTTTACTATTCTTTATCTTTTAGTAGCTATTTTATTCTTCAATTTTTAGTTTTACCTGTTATTTTTAACATGTCTATTTTAGATTCCCGTGTTTCCTCAGTGGGGAGCCGTCTGCATCTGGGGCTTTGGCAGGGCCTGGGCCTAATCAATGACCCTGGAGCTAGCTGGCCTGTTGGGCCTGACGGGGCCTGCTGCTGCCCCGGGTGCGGGCGGCTTTCAGTGATGGTGTTTTCTCTTTCTGGTGCTTCTGCTCTCAGTCAACAGACACTATTATTTCTGTTATAAAAGTGTGTGTGTGCGTGTGTGCGTGTGTGCGTGTGTGCGTGTGTGCGTGCGTGCGTGCGTGCGTGCGTGCGTGCGCGTCTGTCTGTGTGTGTATGTCTGTGTGTTCATAGTGTAGTGGGGGGGGGCAGTTGCCCCACTACTTAAGATCTATGTGTAACCTGATCACTCTATGCATTAACACTTATAATTTAATTCTAAGTTCTAGGTCTCAAAATATCTAAGTCTCACCATTGAAACATCAGAGAATCCAGGAGCCAAATCTACAGATGCCAAGATGTAAAGTGTTTATTCGATACAGCACAGAGACAAACAAACACTTGAGAAAGGTCCCGGGAGCCTTCTGAACCCACTGTCTGACAACTGAACCCTTTAAACCCTCTGAGCAGAGGTCAGTTCACGCCCTTAACCCATCCCTCTTTTTGCCACTGCCAGCTGCCAGTATTGCACAATTTAAGGAAAGAACGAATCTTTACTCCCTAATAATTTTAATTGGAAACTCGTGGGCGACCGGCACTTTTCCCCATGGGAGGCAGCCTCCCCCAAGTTTTCTCACCCGAACACCTGCACCCTTATCTCCAAACAATAATTTTGTTGATACTGGCAGTTATCCCAGAGGAAACAACCTACAGGCTATCTGTAAGCCATTTCAGTCAGAAGGCAAAGGGCCTGCTGTCAGATACACACACAGACATAGATTTATTACAGCAGTGGATTAATTTTTCCACAACAATAGGAAGTATGATGTGGGGCAGGATTTGGGAGGGATGTGGGGCATTGTCTTTTTATTGTTTGTTTAAGCACTTTGTGTTACTTTTTGTATGAAAAGTGCTATAGAAATAAACTTTGATTGATTGATTGATTGATTGAAGGTGGCGTACATCCATCAGTCAGAGCCAACGCTGAGACACTGACAACTATGCACACTGGCACCTACAGCCAATTTATTATTATTAATGAACCAAGCCTGTTTTTGGATTGTGGACTTTGCCAAATGAAACTGAAATTAATGTTTACTGTTTGAATGCTCTCTTTGACTAATACCAGAAGACTGATCTGTGTTACCATCTGCTTTCTATTGGCTGCAAACACCAGCAGTGTAAAACGAACCGCGCAGCAAATCAAGACCATTTTCTGCATCACCAACTGAATGCATGTAGGTTTTCGTGGCAGCACAAACAGTGTGTGGTACTGTAACTGCACAACTTTGTTCAATTGGATTACTGATTTACAGTTCAACAAGTTTGCAGATAGACCCTGACCTGTATCGCTCAGAGAGAATACTGATGCTGTTTTCCAAGAGAACTGATTGGCCAGTTAGAGGTGTTTTAGTACATGTTGGTCTGTTAACGAGAACATAACCTGCTCCAAAGCAGGTCTGGTGTTCAGCATCAGTATACCATAGGAAGCAGTGGCTCTTTGCTTATTTATGCATAATTAGAACTTTGTCTGGTGGTGGGAAGTCAAGAAAACATTGGTGACAGTCAAAGTGAGTGTGGATGAAAGTGGTGGTCGGAGCTGTGCTGCTCTTCACTTCAGTGCAGCTCCATGGCTCCATCTGGTGGACTTACGGAGGTACAGCAGCTGAGTGAAACAACATCAGAGCTGCTTATAATTTTACAGGAAACATGATGATTTCAATGGATTTGCACTGAATGATGTGTGTTTCCTCTGCAGGTGAAAGTAGAAAGTGTGAGCTGACGTGAGTACAGCAGCATGGATCGGTGTGAGGTTTCTGACAGCACTGTGTCTGGGGATCAGAAGAACCAGAACAAAGCTCAGAGGTGAGACAACATCTTTAACTGTCTGATTCTTCATCATGTCACAGCTCAGCGCTGACCACTGCTCCATCATTATTTACAGTGATGAAGCTGGACCTGACCCTGAACCCAGCTGTTTGTCCTTTAACAGCGACAGGTCATGGAGTTTGCTTGTTGATTTTAAAGGAGAACAACCTTCTGCTGTGGCGAGGTAATCTGTATGTAGATGTTATAACTGTAAAATTTAAGAGAGTCAGTTTAAATGTCTTTAAATCCTCAAATACATGTTGAGTGTCAGCTCAGGTCTTGCTCACATACATGTATGTGACATGATGCACTTTAAATACGGAGATGACTTGTTCCATTTTCAGACAGTGCTGCCTGAAGACGTTAATGGTGTCATTTGTTTCTGTGTGGACAGACTGAGAGCTAACTGTTGATGATTGATCCACAGATTTGATGAGGAGATCTCAGAGGGTCCCAGTGCTCAGCCTGCAGAGCAGTGTGACCTGGACTCCATATTCATGGTGTGTACATGGACAACTACTACTCCATCTGTTGTGTTCACAGTTGTCTCCATGCTGCACTTTGTAGATCAGTAGACTGTCGGTGTGTCCAACGTGGATCTGATGTTTGACTCCGTGACGTCACTGTGATGGGCTCATTCATAGATTCCTCTTTTCCAGGTGCTGGAGGAAAACATGATGACTTTTGTGAAAAAAGAGCTGAAGAAGATACAGAAGGGTCTGAGTCCAGATTACCCAGGATGCTCAGAGAATCAGAGGGAGGAGGAGGAGTTGGAGGATGAGGAACAGGCGAGGACCAGCACCGAGATGTTTCAGCAGATCACAGTGCACTTCATGAGGAGGATGAAGCAGGAGAAGCTGGCTGACTGTCTGCAGAGTAGTAAGAGGATTTCTGTAAACACTGAACCTGCTGGATCAACAGCACATTTACTAAAGTCTTTAAATATAGTCACATACTCATTCTTTAGGAGAATGAAGTGTTGAAATATTTACTGTCATTTATTAATTGATCTCATGTTGTGTTTTCATTCAGAACTTTCTGCCGCCGTCTGTGGACGTAAACTTAAATGTGATCTGAAGACAAAATTCCAGTGTGTGTTTGAGGGCATCGCTAAAGCAGGACAGCCGACCCTCCTGAATGAGATCTACACAGAGCTGTACGTGACAGAGGGAGGCACTGCAGAGGTCAATGACGAACATGAGGTCAGGCAGATTGAAGCAGCATCCAGGAAACCAAACAGAGCAGAAACAAGCATCAGACCAGAAGACCTCTTTAGAGGCTCACCTGGAAGAGACCAACCAGTCAGAACAGTGATGACACAGGGAGTGGCTGGCATTGGGAAAACAGTGTTAACTCAGAAGTTCACTCTGGACTGGGCTGAATACAAAACCAACCAGGACATCCAATTCATGTTTCCATTTACTTTCAGAGAGCTGAATGTGGTGAAAGAGAGAAAGTTCAGCTTGGTAGAACTTGTTCATCACTACTTCAGTGAAACCAAAGAAGCAGGAATCTGCAGCTTTGAAGACTTCCAGGTTGTGTTCATCTTTGACGGTCTGGATGAGTGTCGCCTTCCTCTGGACTTCCACAACAATGAGATCCTGACTGATGTTACAGAGTCCACCTCGGTAGATGTGCTGCTGACCAACCTCATTAGAGGGAAACTGCTTCCTTCTGCTCGACTCTGGATAACCACACGACCTGCAGCAGCCAATCAGATCCCTCCTGACTGTGTGGACATGGTGACAGAGGTCAGAGGGTTCACCGACCCACAGAAGGACGAGTACTTCAGGAAGAGATCCAGAGATGAGGAGCAGGCCAGCAGCATCCTCTCCCACATGAAGACGTCACGAAGCCTCCACATCATGTGCCACATCCCAGTGTTCTGCTGGATCACAGCTACAGTTCTGGAGGAGCTGCTGAGAACCAGAAAGAGAGGAGAGTTGCCCAGAACCCTGACTGAGATGTACAGCCACTACGTGGTGGTTCAGGCCAAAGTCAAGAAGGTCAAGTATGATGGAGGAGCTGAGACAGATCCGCCCTGGAGTCCAGACAGCAGGAGGATGATTGAGTTTCTGGGAAAACTGGCTTTTGAGCAGCTACAGAAAGGAAACGTGATCTTCTATGAGTCTGACCTGACAGAGTGTGGCATCGATGTGGAAGCAGCCTCAGTGTATTCAGGAGTGTTCACACAGATCTTTAAAGAGGAGAGAGGACTGTACCAGGACAAGGTGTTCTGCTTTGTCCATCTGAGTGTTCAAGAGTTTCTGGCTGCAGCCTACATGTTTCACTGTTACACCAACAGGAACGAGAAGGTGCTGGAGGACTTCCTGGGGAAAGACTGGAAAGACAATAACAGACAGACACTAGATGAGTTTCTGAGCAGAGTCATGGAGAAATCCCTCAGAAGTAAAAACGGTCACCTGGATCTGTTTGTTCGCTTCCTTCATGGCCTCTGTCTGGAGTCCAACCAGAACCTCTTAGGAGGCCTGCTGGGTCGGAGAGAGAAAAGTCCAAAAATCATCCAGAGAGTCCTCAACAATCTGAAGAAGATGAACAGTGATGAAATGTCTCCAGACAGAAGCATCAACATCTTCCACTGTCTGATGGAGATGAAGGATCTGTCAGTACATCAGGAGATCCAAGAGTTCCTGCAGTCAGAGAACAGATCAGAGACGGAACTGTCTGAGATCCACTGCTCAGCTCTGGCCTACATGCTGCAGATGTCAGAGGAGGTTCTGGATGAGTTGGACCTGAACAAGTACAGAACATCTCTGCAGGGAAAACACAGACTGATTCCAGCTGTGAGGAACTGCAGAAAGGCTCGGTGAGTCCAGATAGGATTAACATGAGTCAGTTTAGCGATTCAGTTGCTAAAACACACGGAAAACTGTAGAGGTTGGAACACACTGAAGTTATTATTACATGATATTTTAAAAACAGTCCTATAAACAGCTTTTACCTGATTTTATTCAGTCAATTTAGAGTTTAAGATAACGTCAGAATAACTTTTGAAGTGCTGTTATGAATTGGTTTCAATTCAGATGTTTGTAGTTGTCGTAATGTTTTTCTAGAATTGCTTTATATTTCTTCTTTTTTCTAAGTGTTGAATGCACATTGAGTTTTACCGCCTCTAAAAGAAGTTGTTCTTCCAGTGTTCTGGGTAGATTAATAATTGTCATAATGTAAAATTCTCATCACCTTTACCTGAAACAGCTGCTGTGGCCACACATGACAATGATGAGATAATATTAATGAATAAGGGTGACTTGGTTTCACAGGTTGAGAATAATCCTGAGATCAGTGACTGACTCAGTCGCATCACTTGTACAACAGTATTAATGTGAACATGAGGTACCATGAACTACAGATCATGCAAAGACTGCGAAATGTGTCAAACTGACTAATGGAGCATTTTGGCTTGTTCATTGCGTTTAGACTGAACAAGTTTTTCAGAAGCTCACAAAGGAATGTTGAGAACAAAAGTTTAGACAGATGTCTGTCAACACATCTGAATATTTATGATGTTCATATTAATGATGTTCAGGTCTGATATGTTTCATTTGTGTGATGTTTGACATCAGACTGTAAATGTTGCACTGAATTCAGTGGATAGAAAATGTTTTTCTAATCCAGATGTTCTCTTGATAACTTTGTGGAGTCAGACTGACAGACTGTGGACGCCTGAATGTAGCTCCATCTTCTGCCCTCTCTGTGCAGATTAAACCAAACAAAGATTCAAAGTGTGAAGGTGTGAGAGACTGATGAGAATTCAGTTTCATATCAAGCACAGTCAGATCAGCTGAACCACTGATATGAAGAACAACCTGTCAAATAGGACATTTTGAAAACTGTTTTGTCATCAAATACATGAAGGAAATCTAAAGTGTGCTCTTTGATAATAACACGTTCTGTCATCTATGCATCATGACAGACTCTGTGACTGTGGACTCTCAAAGAGTCACTGTGAAGTTGTTGCTTCAGCTCTGAAGTCCAACCCCTCCCATCTGACAGAACTGGACCTGAGTGGAAACAAACTGCAGAATTCAGCACTGAAGCATCTTTCTACTGGACTGCAGAGTTCAAACTGTAATCTGGAGACTCTCAGGTCAGTACACTGTTTTCATTATATTCAATTCTAATCCTGGTTGCTGGTTCATTCATTTTCAGTATTTTTGTGAAAACAGCTTGAAGATGTTTCAGATTGTTAAACTGTGCAGAAATCCCCTGATGACTTGACTGTAGGGTGACATGTTGAAGGACAGAATCCACAGTCCTGCTGTGTGTCTAAATGTAAAGCTGATGTGATGCTTCAGCTGTGTGTGTTCCACAGATCCCGTCAGTATGATGGATGCTTGGTTGATTTGTATCCATCAGAAGTTGAAACGTGATGTGCAGATGACATGTGACTGTTGTTTGGAGACACACATGCACACTTTAAATGACACAAACCTACAAAGCAACAAAAACATAGGAGAAGGTGACAAAATATATAAAATCGTATAGTTTCTAGTTCAGCATTTGAGATTTGATCTTGATCCTGTAATAAGAGTGGACTGAGGTCAGCAGCATGTCAGTGATCTGTGTGGACATGAATGTTGTGCTGCCATTTGGATGATGTGTGTAGAAGACTGACGTGACCCGAACACATGCGATTGAAGACAGTGATTTTATCTTCATCTTTTTTTCTTTATTCTGTATTCAGATTGATGTACTGTAGTTTGTCAGAGGTCAGCTGTGATGCTCTGGTCTCTACTCTCAAGTCCAACCCCGCCCATCTGAAACATCTGGATCTGAGTGAGAACAACCTGCAGGATTCAGGAACCAAGCATCTGAGTGGTTTCCTGGAGAATCCACACTGCAGCCTGCAGATTCTGGCGTCAGTTCACTGACAGTTACTGTTGTAGATTTTATATGTTAATTAGTAACTGAAGCTCATTTATGTTCATACAGAACTTCCATCCATGACACCATAAATTTGTTGTTCATATTTTCTATTTTCTTGTTCTGGATAGACGAACTATAGAATCTGTCCAGTGTTAGTTTTTAAAGCAAATTGTTTGGAATTTGTGCTAAAGACACACATCTGGATACAGAATATCTTCTAAAGTCAGATTACTCTGAACTGATCAACTTTATTCACAGAAGCAGAAATGTTTCTTGATATGGCTGGCATGATGGTGATCCAACACAGTAATGTTGAGCTGCACATTTAGAACCTGAACACGTTATTGGTTCATCAACAATTTCACCTGCGTCTTTTATTTTCTATTTAGATTGATGGACTGTCGTTTGTCAGAGATCAGCTGTGAGTCTCTGGTCTCAGCTCTGAAGTCCAACCCCTCCCATCTGAAACATCTGGACCTGAGCTGGAACAAAGAGCTGCAGGATTCAGGAGTGAAACATCTGTGTGGTTTTCTGGAGAATCCACACTGTAGCCTGCAGACTCTGAGGTCAGACATGTTGTTTTATGTGTGTGCTGAGATGAACCTGATGTGAAAGTTTTGGTGACACTAAACTGAAGTGTGTAGGCTGATATTAAATTGATCCACACTGAGGATCTTCATGGTAACGTCCTTTTACTTCACTGTTTATTCCTTTAACTGTGTTGAATTGTGCATTTGATCCCAGTTTGTCGTAGTTGAAGGTGATATCTTCAAATATCTGGTTTTGTTCCAACAACAGCCCAAAAACCCAAATATTCAGAGAACTATGAGAGAAAACCAAAATTTCTCACAGTGGACAAACCAGTTTGATGTTTATCCTCCTTAAATGTCTGCAACCGTCATAGAAATGTTTCTGATGTTTTGTCCGTGGACTCATCAAATAGTGGACTGACAGTTTCAGCTGTAGTCTTTGAGGCAGAAACAAATATTCAGCATCTGCTGGTTCCAACACTTTGATGAATCCGTGTGTTTTTTTTTGGTTTGTTTTAGAAAGTAAAATTTTTAAATCTAAGATGCCACAATTTGACTTTACTGCTGAAGAAATGTGAAGCTGATCAGTTAGTTTTTCAAATAGCAGGTTTTCTTCTTTGTGTCATTTGAAAGTGAAGATGTTTGTCTTGTACACATGATTGGATCACCGATGTTTTTATCTGAGTCTTTTATTCCTTATTCAGGTTGATTTGCTGCAGTTTGTCAGCGATCAGCTGTGATTTTCTGGTCTCGGCTCTGAAGTCCAACCCCTCCCATCTGAAACATCTGGACCTGAGTCAGAACCGGCTGCAGGATTCAGGAGTGAAACATCTGTGTGGTTTTCTGGAGAATCCACACTGTAGCCTGCAGACTCTGAGGTCAGACATGTTGTTTTATGTGTGTGCTGAGATGAACCTGATGTGAAAGTTGTGGTGACACTAAACTGAAGCGTGTATGCTGATATTAAATTGATCCACACTGAGGATCTTCATGGTAACATCTGTTCACTTCACTGTTTAGTCTTTTTACTGTGGCAGAGGAATGTTGAGAAGCACATTTCAAAGTTAAATATAACAAGGAAAAATCTTCCACTCAATAATTCACCGTGAAACTCTGATACACGTTTTGTCTGTGGACTGATGAACTGACAGTTTCAGCTGTAATTCAACCTGTTCTTCAGTCTGTGAGACTGAAACAAATACTCATCATCTGCTGCTCCCAGCGCTAGGACAAAGCCATGTGATGTTTTAGAAAGTGAAATGTTCAAATCCAAGATGCCCCAATTTGATTTTACTGCTAAAGAAATGTGAAGCTAATCAGTTTTTCAAATAGCAGAAAATTCAGAAGCAAAAGTTGTGACAGTCCATGAGCAGTTGGAGTTACTTATTAGGGAGCAACATTTTCTACTTCAGTTTCTGCTGATTTTCTTTTTTTCTCTGGCTTCTGTCATTTGAAAGTGAAGATGTTTGGCCTGTCCACATGACTGGATCTATGATTTTATCTGTGTCTTTTATTCTTCATCCAGATTGATGGGCTGTAGTTTGTCAGAGGTCAGCTGTGAGTCTCTGGTCTCAGCTCTGAAGTCCAATCCCTCCCATCTGAAACATCTGGACCTGAGAGACAACAACCTGCAGGATTCAGCAGTGAAGCAGTTGTATGGTCTTGTTTTGAGTCCACACTACAGCCTGCAGACTCTGGGGTCAGTGGAAGGTCCCACTCTGTCTCTGCTGCTGTTTTCAGTGATGCACTAAACACAGTCATATTGCAGCAAAAATTCAGTTTTTGCTGTAAACCTACAGCCTCAGTGGCTTCTTTCCTCAGTGAAGCTGGGAGATCAGAATGATGACAGACTTCTGATTTGACAGAGACAATGAGGCAGCAACCAGCCAATCAGATATTTCCAGCTGACACCCCTCCAGATGTTCAGACAGTGGTCCTCCTTCCTCAAAGTATTTTCTCATCAGATCTGAGCTCACTGTCGTCTCATTTTAAGTGAACAACTGATCAATTAGATGTTTATCACAGCTTCTAGATCAGTGTGACTGAAACCTGCAAACCACTGGCTCTTATTTTAGAGATGCATTATTATATTTAGTCACCATGTGATCTTTATACAGAACTGAAGCTCTGCTAAATCTAGCAGCATCTGGATCTGTCTCCTTGTGTTTCTGCTTTCACCCAGATCTGTTGACTGACAAACAGATGTTGATGGACCCACAGAGACTGTTACTTTGACTAGAGCAGCAGTAAATCCATGATTGAAGAGCTTGTAGAGTAATGAAGCTTCATGCTTGTCAGCAGTTTGTTTCCACTGTGGACTACAGTGATATGTTTAGAGAAACACACCTGATGCTGACAGTGTGTGAGCTTTGAGCTCAATGTGTTCACTCCAACACATTCACATGAAGCTGCTGCTCTGAACATGACTAAAGTCCTGCTGCTCTTTAATCCTGATGTTCAGAAATTTCTTCTGTAGTGGAGTCCTAACTCCTCCTAATAACACTCAGTCATCTTGTTCAAGTCAAAGCAAAGTTTTACTTGCACAAGGAATCAATATGCACAGTGCAGAGTCTCTGAGCAAATTATTGCAGACTGTAGGATACACACAAGCTTCATAAGCAAGTGTTTGCATGAGCTGTAGCACAATCACAAGTGCACGAATACACATGGATATTTAGAATAAAGAGGGACTTGTCATGTGGTGGTACTCCGTTTGTGTGAGTTCCTGCCATTTGGCTTTGGTAGCACAAACAGATAGTGAGCCACATCAGTTCTCATGGCCTGTTCTCAGCACTTTTCCACAAGGTCATTGTAATAGGAGAGGAATAATATAAGAGAATGGTACATAAAATCATAATAAGAATGCAGTACATTTTTGTAACACTGGATGAGTTGCTGATCAAACTCATTGATCTCCTCTGGTCTTTGTTCTTGTCTCTGCAGCTGGAAGTGGTGATGGTCATGACAGTGTTTGTGCTGAGAGGATGGAGTGTGTCCTGATGATCCAGAGGTTGAAGCAGCAACAGCAGCTGGTGTGGAGAGACTCTGACTGGACCATGTTACTGGAAGGTGGACTGGGAACCAGTGTAAAGTGTGTTGTTTTCACTGTGTAGTTTAGTGTTTGCAGCTCCACACTGAATGATGAACTGCACCGTATGTTATGATCCGTTGGAGGTTGATGTCAGGTTGTAGAGTGTGCAGGAAGTTTCAGGATGTTTGTGTCAGTGCAGGATTCTTGAAACAGCTTTGGTGTATGTTTGCTGGTCCTGCTGAAAGTCCTGTGTTTGAGAGAATCCATGCTGCTACTCACATGCTCCAGTTTAGCAGCTTTAAAGCTACCAACAGGCCTGTTGATGCTCTTCTTCTGGTCCTTCTACCTCCGGACGTTCTGCCCCAACAGTCCACTTTAGTCTCACCAGTCCATCAGACTCCCAGAACTATGCTTTGTTCCACACATGAAGAGCTTATTGTTCAGTGTTCTCAGACTTTAGTTGCTGCCTTCATCAGGTCCTGCAAATCTTTACCAATAAAGCAGGTTTTCTCCCAGCTGCTACTGTCAAACATCTGCCTCCTCCTGGAGAGATTTTGTGCAGTTTGATTGACTCAGCTCATCCACATGAGATTTCTCCTGGTCCATTCTTCAAAGGAGCCAGAAAATCTTCAAGTTTTCATCAACACTCAGTCTCCTGGTGAACTCCAAGTATTTTCTATCCTCAGACTTCATAAAGAACAAAACACCAAAGTCAGACTCCAAGTATCGCTGCTTATGGTTCACTGTATCCAGCAATACTTATTTGATCATTTTTAAATTGCTGATTGCTTTTGGTGAAACCGGAAGTACTGTGACGCCAGCCCAGGCATACGTGGGAATTAAAGCTAGGCCTACAGTCATTCATTCATTGAATGGTGTGTTGGAGCAGCAGTAGCCAGGCTGTGGCCCGCATACATATTTCATCTTGGCACATGTAAGTGTCAACTTTTGTTTTATTTTATTTCACTTGGGAGATTACTCAATCCAGGCTGCTCAGTGGAGTAGTGGTTAGCACTTTCGCCTTGCAGCAAGAACATCCCTGGTTCAAATCCCGGCCTGGGATCTTTCTGCATGGAGTTTGCATGTTCTCCCTGTGCATGTGTGAGTTTTCTCCGGGTACTCTGGCTTCCTCCCACAGTCCAAAAACATGCTGAGGTTAATTGGTTACTCTAAATTGTCCGTAGGTGTGAATGTGAGTGTGATTGTTTGTCTGTATATGTAGCCCGGTGACAGACTGGCGACCTGTCCAGGGTGCCCCCTGCCTTCACCCTCAGTCAGCTGGGATAGACTCCAGCACCCCCCGCGACCCTAGTGAGGATAAAGCGGTGTATAGAGAATGGATGGATGGATGGATGGATGGATTACTCAATCCAAAACACAATTTAAAACTTCACTGTATTGTGTGTTTGCAGGAGACCATTTTGACCTTTGTAACCTTTTTGATGTTTGATCCATAGAGACAATAAACTTTTGAAAGACACTTGATACACTCATTATTTCAAGGTGGCAACAGTATCATGGTTGTTAGTCAAAACTTTACTTCTTCAGGAAATAAAATGGACTCAACATGCTTTTATTATGAGGGAGGAACAGGAAGTGTACCTCATCTGTAATTCCACTTACTTCACGTTGTCGCTGTCGCTAGCTAGTTAGCAAGTCCTGATTAGTGATTTAATTTCAGTATGATCAAGACAAACAGTCACGTAGTAAAACATTACACCTCCAACTAAGATGTAATTACAGCTCTGCCTCTTACAGATAATTTATTTGAAAAGCTACTTATTTTACAGCTTAAATCAGTTGGTGCCAGTGGAGAACCTTGTTAGCTCTACTGCTAGCTCCGCTAACCCTGCTGGATACAACGTGATACAGTGCAGCCCGGTCTCACGGGGATTCGTGAAACTGTCACGTCAGTTTTTGTTTCGGTTTCGTGCGCACCAACACGATGTCGTCATGTTTTTCGTGCCGCTCACCACGAGCGAAACCCGCTGTGGTAATCACATCTGAAAGTGGTTTATACCGGCGGATTCATGACGATCTAAGCTGTCCATCGGCGTTTGCGGCCGCCGCTTCGGCCGCCGGACATTCTTTAAATTCCTATGCAAATTCGGCGGATTCATGACGATTTAAGCTGTCCGTGGGCGTTTGCGGCGGCCGCCAGACATCCAGCCGCAGCCGCGGCCGCGCCGGCGGCCGCAAACGCCGATGGACAGCTTAAATCGTCATGAATCCGCCGGTATAAACCACTTTCAGATGTGATCCGGCCGCTGTTGCAGCCGGATGTCCGGCGGCGGCAATGGACTGACGTGACAGTTTCACGAATCCCCGTGAGACCGTGTTGTACAGTGATAGGTTCATGATTTCCCACGAATAATATAAATTTACATAATTAATTTTAATATTAAGGGTAAGACCCTACAATATTATTAATTACACAAACTTTCGTAAAAAAAACTGAAGCCTGTAAAACATTTGTCATGTAAATGTTTCTGACTATTAAAATAATATGATTAAAAAATAAAACATTCTATAAAAAACAAATACACTCGACAAAGCGGAGAGGTCGGAGGTAAGAAAACATATTTTTACAAGTCACCTTTAGTAGCAACATATCATTTACAATCACAGATACACAACTTTTATTACTTTTAAATTAAAACCCGTAAAATGATATCCCATTGTACAGAAACAGAAGACCGTCAGAAAATTAACTTAATCAGAAATTCATCACCAACTATACTCTGCAAACTATATAAACGCGATCCAAGCTGTTGTGTTCAAACTGTCTCATCTCTATCTGAGCGACACAAACTCTCAACTCATAAACCCACATTTTGAGCTGAGCCTGAGGGGTTTATGAAGCAGTCATCGGGCACCGAGGAATATGACGTCATCATTCTAGTCCCTCCTCTAAATAAAGCCGCTCCATGGGAACGCACCCTCCATTACGTCACAGGCTTCGAAGCGTAGACGTCCGGTAGTCTCTGGCTGCTGTCAGGTTTGCTTTTGGAGTAAAACACGGTAGGAAGATACATCCTTCTAACCTGTAGCGTTGTTTTGTTGTACGTTAAGTCAGAGACTTATGAAGAGTTGTGTTGTGTCGTGTTTGAGCACTTTTGGTGGTCCGGACGCGTTAGCTAGCTAAGCTGCTGAATTAGCTGTCAGGCTAATTAACACAGGTGTTCAACGGCTAATTTAGCTGGCTAGATCATTACTGCTGAACACCTGTGTTAGTGAGCTTGTCAGGTTGTATCTCGCTGCTGTGTATTTTAGCTTTTACTTTAAGGTTAACTGAAACCCGTTCAGCTGCACTGAAGTTTATTATCTACTGGTTTGAATTGCACGAGAGGCGAGGATGCTAAGAAAACAGAAAAAAAAAAACATCACAGCAACTTGGATTAAAAATGGCAATGTATGGATTAGAGAACAAGAAGAGTCACAGGCTATGATGATAAGAGACCTCAAGGAGCGAGAAAAATTCAGAAGAGGAAAATGAAACACTGTTGATTGAAAGTATTTGATATAGGCTTAACGGTAATGGATTGAAGAGTGGATACAGAAAATATGCTTGAGCATGGATGTTTACACAAACTTAGATGCAGATTTAGACAGTAAAATATACGAGGTAGATGAGGGTACATACATAAATGGTCCAATTTCTGTTAACGACAAATGTGAATATTACACGGAGGAGCAATTTAATAATAAAGTAATGATGAATGGAGCACTGTCTCTCATCCATTTCAACACCAGAAGTTTAAAATGTAACTTGGCAAAAATAAAAGAATACTTAAAGCAATTTAGAAAGACTTTTAGTATAATTGCAGTGTCAGAAACATGGTTGAATGATGGGGAAATGGAGGAATATCAGATAGATGGTTATGAGTTGTATTATGTAAATAGAAGGATAAAAAAAGGTGGAGATGTAGCTTGTCGATCCTCAGGGCCAGTAACCCCCTAATTAACCTGTTCAGCTGTCAGGGAATCACTGGACCAGCTCTCCATCCTACGGGTCCGGTTCTACTGCCCCCTGAGATTTACTCAGGGATGCTGCAGAACTGTTAAGCTGGTAGACGAGGAAAATTCTCCTAGCTGTCTCACTGCCTACGTCCAGACGCCTATCCCTGCTTCCTCTGATAATTAATTTAACCGAGTAGCCACTTCGGTATAGTTAAATTTCACCACCAGACACGCCCGTTAACGGCAGCTTTTCCTCTCACAGATCTGGCACTTGGTAAATTGCTAGGTTTATTTAGAGATTATGGACATGTAGACAACCTTTAGGATATGTTTATACTGGGCGAACCTAGCCCCTATGATTAGGTAACCTTTCAGAACCTTGCTATTATCATGCACACTGTAATCTGACTTACTACATCAAGAGCTAGATGTATAAGTATTTATTCAGGGATAATACAGAATAGAAATAGAAATTAAAAAATAGCACTTGCAATTTGTTGTCTTTAATTGCAGAATAATGCTTTATTAATATATTTTTAGCAGGGCAAAAGCATAGCCAATAAATCATCAGACAAATAATCAAACATTAGATAATATTCAACACACTCAGCCTAATCCTCAACTGGTCTTATGCTTTCTTAAAAAGGGGAGTGCGGGTTATCCAATGTAACTGTAATTTGGAGGGAGTAGAGCAGCCCGGTGTGGCCACACCCGGCCGCTCACCTGAGCCCACCAAGGAACCCAGGGGGAAGCTGGAGAGAGCGTTAGTCCAAATTCCAGGTCTGCCTGTAATCCAGTTTTGGGGTTTTGGGCCAGGAAAAAAAACTTTGTCCATCCATTCAGGTGTTATTCCTCTGGAAATAACAGAATCCAGTGATACTCCATCAGTCAATTGTCAAGTCCCGAACACAATCCTGTATTCCTTAACAATGTAGAAGATGCAGTTCCTTTAGTCCATTATTCCATCAGAACAGTCCTTCCTTCTGCAGACCAAGTTATTCCACTCATCCAGAGTTACGTGGTTATCATTCCCTGTGCTCAGACTGTCTGGATTGCACCCAGGCAGATACCCGCAACAATCTCCCCCGAACTCTTCCAATAGGTACAATTTATACATCACAGCTCTCTTAATTTTGCATACGTGTTGACAACATACCTCAACCCACGCAAACAAATTACAGCCACGTCCACCCCCCTCCGCAAATGTGCACTTCCTCATTCCTCACCCAGTGACCTCTGCTTGCCCCAGACATGTTCTTGTCCCTTTCTTCACCCCTCTCTTCTGGTTACAGGAACTTGAGGAAAGTGAATGTCAGCAGCTTTTAAAGTTGCTGACATATGCACCACACATTTCAGCACGGTGCACACAGACTTACAACACTCCCCTACCCTATATACAGAGCTAATGACCCCATGACCCTCTAAGGGCATAATCTAACACTAACCTATCTTAGCTCTTTCGAATTACTCACTAGTATAGCAATTCATTATCTACCCAGGGTGATCAAACAGTGATCCACCTCTTGAAAGCATTTTCATCTATCTAATAGCAGCAAAACCCTGTTTAACCTTCTGTCCTGTCTTGTTAACCAAAGGCCCTCACAGCTCCCTGTGAGGTGCTGCCCTCAAGTGGTTACCCCGTAGAACACAGTTACTCCTTTCTTTGCTGAACTCCATCAGACCAGTAATTCATTAGTCAACCTCAAACAACATAAAAACAATGATATATGTATATATTCAAAGAATTACAGAAGATAAAAAAAGACATTCCTCTAAAATAATCAAACCACCACTTTTTATAGTGAGACATGCTTCTGATTTTACACTGTTTCAAAATTTAAGAAAAAATAAAAAGACATCCTTCCAATATAATCAAACCATCATTCTTCTGAATAAGGCACTCTTTTGATTTCTACACTGTTTCAACATTAAAAATGTAAAAATATAAAAGTGTAAGCATTTGATTAATTCACACACATTCATTTGGTTATAGCGTACTGCATTTTAAATCACAGGTTAATATATCATACCGCGCTCTCTCATTCTGCTGCCGCTCCTTCATAATTCCATCCTTATGGCTGACCAGGGATCCCATATCCATGACCAGGAATATTGACAAGCTTTGTATATCACCTCTAGTTTGAAATGTAATGTCATTGGTAATATGACAACTGATGTTGATGGTATTATGGAAATGATCACAGTGGAAATTATTTATGAAAAATCTAGAAATGTTATCAGGTGTGTTTCAAGACTGTTTTTATGTAGAGACGTAAACATTGATCTGGAAAAATCTAGTTCAATGAACTCAAGTGATTTAATAAATTCAATGTATAGCCTGAATCTGTTTCCTATGATATGCAAACCAACAAGAATAACATTGAAAATTGCTACTGTTATTAATAATATCTTCACAAATGCAGTTGTTGGAAAAGTTGTGAGTGGGATTTTGTTAACTGATGTAAGTGATCATTTACCAGTTTTTACAGTTTATAAAAATTATCAATATAATACAAAGGAAATCACCTCAGAAAAATTAATAAGGAACAGATCTAAAGAAGCCTTGGAGGCACTGAAAGATGATCTTAAAAAACAGAAATGGGATGGAGTGTATGTTCATGATGTAAATATAGCTTATGATTCTTTCATGATGATACTGACAGATTTGTATGAAAAACACTGTGGACTCAGGAGTATTACCAAGAAAAATGCTATTGACAAACCATGGATGACTAAAGGACTGCGAAATGCCTGCAAGAAGAAAAATTATTTATATAGATGTTTTTTTTAAAATTAAGGTCAAATAAAGTATAAGAAATATAAAAATAAATTAGTATGGATAATAAGAAGACATAAAAAGGACTACTATGGTGACTTACTAAATAAAAAAAGAAACAATATGAAAGCTACTTGGGGAATAATTCGTAGTTTAATAAAGAATGACATAGTAAAATCAGTTATCCAAATTATTTTGTGAAAAATAATTATGATATTGATGATAAAACTGAAATAGCAAATAAGTTTAATGATTTCTTTGTAAATGTCGGCCCGAGACTTGCAGCAAACATACCTACTATAAAAGACAATGCCGATAAAAACATAATTATGGATAATGTGGATAGTATTTTTCTTGGTAAGGTAGGAAAAGACGAAATACTGAATCTTGTAAAAACTTGTGCAGGTAAAGGATCCACTGATTGTGTCGGAATAGATATGATATTAGTAAAAAGTATAATTGAACCGGTTATTGAACCATTTACATACATTGGCAATTTGTCATTTTCAACAGGGGTATTTCCTGAGAATATAAAAATAGCCAAAGTAGTTCCACTTTATAAAAATGGAGATAAACATGTTTTCTCCAACTACAGACCGGTATCCTTACTCCCACAATTTTCAAAAATACTAGAGAAATTGTTTGTAATCAGGTTAGACAAATTCATAGACAGATACAATATTTTGAGCAATAGTCAGTATGGATTTAGAACCAATCACTCCACATCATTGGCACTTATGGAATTAACTGAAGAAATATCCACCGCAATAGATAAGAAACAATTTTTTGTAAGTGTTTTTGTTGATCTCAAAAAGGCTTTTGATACCATTGATCACACCATACTTCTTAAAAAAACTGAGCAAATACGGTATTAGAGGGGTGGCACATAAATGGATTTCAAGTTACTTAGACAGTAGAAAGCAGTTTGTGCAGATATATAATTCTAAATCCAAATTGCATTATATTACGTGTGGAGTACCTCAGGGATCGATCCTTGGGCCAAAACTCTTTACTTTGTCCATTAATAATTGTGTGTATGTATCCAAATTGCTCAAATGTATTCTGTTTGCAGACGATACATTATTTTATTGTGGGGAAGACTTAGCACAGGTGTTAAATGTGGTTAAACAAGAATTTAAAAGAATAAAAACATGGTGTGATGTAAATAAATTATCATTGAAACTTGAATAAACAAACTTTATGATATTTAGTAACAGAGAGAGACTGGTGCTTCAATTACTATAAATGGTATTGAAATCAATAGAGTAAGGTAAAGCAAGTTTCTGGGTGTTATTTTGGATGAGAATTTGTGTTGGAAATCACATATCCAGTATACAAAGGCAAAAATATTGAAAACAATAGCTATGTTACACAATGTAATGGATTCACTGGATAACAAAGCATTGTACATGTTATATAACACCATGATTGTTCCACATCTGACCTACTGCATTGAAGTATGGGGAAATGCCTGCAAAACATATACTCAAGTCACTTTTCATATTGCAGAAACGAGCCATAAGAATAATCAGCAGAAAATGACATGGAGATCATATTAATCCATTATTCCTTCAATTAAAATTGCTGAAATTCCAAGAATTAGTAGATTATAGTATTCTGTAAATTATGCTGAAAGCTCACACAAATGCGTTGCCAGTTAACATCCAGAATAGATTTGGAAAAAGAGAAAGCAAGTATAACTTAAAAGGAACAGAGATCTTTAAAAAAACCAAAGTTTAGGACTAAAATGATGGAATGTTGTGTGTCTGTAAAAGGAATCAGTTTATGGAACAATCTGAAGAAAGAAATCAAAGAATCCAAGTCAAGCACCACATTTATAAGATTAATTAAAGCCAGTATGTTAAAGAAATATAATGAAATATATTAGTGACATTTGATTTTCATTTTTTGTTGTTGTTATGAAAAGCACTAATTTAATTGTAATTGGAGAACTAAATGGTGTGTCACTGTCTGTGTAGGCCAGCAGCTATTTTATTTTATTGTCTTATAGGTATGTGTGATTGTATATGTGTGTGTAGGTGTGCATGTATATGTATATGTGTATTTGTATGTATGTGTATATATATATATATATATATATGTGTGTGTGTATATATTTTCATGTTTCTTTGTTGTTGTTTTTAAGTTCACTTTTTTTGTAATTGATTTCTGGGGATGAAGGGGCAGACATAAGACTTGTCTTGTTTCTGCTCCGTTTCATTCGTGTTTGGTGACTTGTATTTACATGAAACATTTTTTTTTTAAATTTTACAAATGAATGAAATCAAACAAATTAAACCGTGCTTAACTTAACATTGCGGAACATTACCTCTCTGAAGCTCCATAGTTAGTTTCATCACACCCTTTCTCTCTTCCACTGCTCAAGTTCAATCCAGTATATAAAGTGAATAAACTTAAAACCAGCCATTGTATTTATTTATTATTTCATGCATTTATAGTAAAACATGAGGTGAAACATCCTACTTTAGGATCTAGAACTGCACAAGCCATTCATTTTCAGTCACCTGACGAGTTAAAACCCCAACAGACTGGACTGCCCATCCGAGGTAAAATATATGTGCACATGAGAACAACAAACTTATGTGGTGTGAAATGCAAAGGAAAAGAGGTGGTTTTCTAGAGTTTTACAAAAGTCTAGTATGTGTGCAGAGCAGAAGAGATTTACTTTATTACATGTAGTCGTTTTTTAAAGGAGAGCATTTGTTTATCCACCTGAATGAAGACCCGATCTTTCCCTTCAAAGGATAGTTAATAATTACTACAGCTTCCATAGTGGTCCCATCAGAGAAAATCATATCCATGTACAGATTTTTATTAATTCCAGGGCTGGTTCAGTAAAGGTTATAATAACTACATCAGATAATTCTTTGTCGTAGTTTGAATTTTGCAGACGGAGAGATGGTTGTGAAGTTTTACAGTTCGTGCTACTTTTATAAAATGACGACAGTTGATAGTTGTATTTGTTTGATTTCTGTCTTTTCTCCTGTCATCCAGATGTTCAGAGGGAGCTGATGCCACATCTGGTCCAGCTGATGGAAGGTCTTGAAGTTCTGTGACTGAAGATGGTCGTCAGACTGGATTTAAGGTTCAGTCTCACATCTCTTTATTTAATGGAGCTGCTTTGCACTTTTTACACTGTTTATTTAACAAAAGTCCCATGTAGTTTTTATGAGGAATGTGATGTTTTCATTTCTCTCTGAATAACTGCAGTCTAATGGAACAGTAACATCTGTCCTGATATTGATCATGTAGTATTAAGTATCATGATTTTTAATCAATCCTTTCAAGTCTACTTTTCCTTTACACTGATTTTTTTTTAAGCACATGTATGAGTATTTTGGATTGAATATACCATTAACCTGAAAATTTTAGTTTGTCTTTTTTATTACCTGAGATCAACAGTCTGTGTGACAAATGTCTGTTTTTTCATGATGATGACAAAATTTGAGATGAAGAATCAACCTAGAAGCAGCTGGATGCAGATTCAAGTGCACTGAAATGTTCTTCATTCATCACAGAGAAGAAGCTCTGCGGCCTGAGGTTAAGTTTCACCAACATGTTCAAAGCGACTGCAGACAGATTTAGTGACATATTTGGTGTGACTATTTCACTGCAGCTGCTTCTTCAACAGCATCAGACATGAATCTGCACTGGAAGACAAGGAGAGTAAAATAAATGTCTGGGTTGGTCTTTAAACTGAGTCCTGCTGTTTTTAATACAAAAATACAGAAAAAACTACTGTTACTGTCCAGCATAATTTTTTTTAATGATTGCTTTTTGCATTCAGATAAGTTGGATATAATGAAGTGTAAACTAAGGTACAAATCAAGGCGGGAGTCCATGATTTGAGTGCTTTCAAACGTATAAGAATGACCAGGAGGAGGCAGCAGATTTTATTGTGGACAGAAAATCCAGGAGGAGTTCTGAGAATGAATGTATGTTTTAACACTTGTTTCCAGTCCCACTATGACTTCTCTTTATTTACATGTTACGCTATGATTTTGTTTTTTTATAGCCATATGTGTTACATGAAGTTGAATTCTGGCAGTCACAGGATTTGAACCTGGACCCTCTGGGTTCCCAGCCGTTTCTCCATCTACCTGAGCTACCAGAGCTGTTCACTTCCAATGGTAAGTAGTGAACCATCTTTTATCAAACTTATAGTTTGTACAGCATGTTGCTCAAAAAATGTCATAATATAGTCTTTGGTCCCGAAAAGTCATAGTCTAGCATGTCCCTTAATAAATGCCATATGTTAGTAATCAACTTTAATGTTAATAAAAGTTAATTTAAATTAGTAGTATTAAAGGTAATTCAAAATCAAGTACATTAATTGCATTATGTACTACTTTCTAAACTAAGTAGCTTGAATTTTCTGAACCAGCAACCAAAGTGAATGTCAAAACCGCAACCAGGGAACACTGCAATTGCGAAGGGGCTTGTGGCGCACTGGGTTGGATGCGCACCTCCCAGCCGGCGGGATGCGTGTGGTTCGATTCCAGCTGTACCCGGGTCCTGGAGCCGAAGGGGGGGAGGGTTTGTTCCTCCCCCCTGGGGTTTCTGAGAGGCGTCACAGGGGGGTTATGTGACTGGACATGGTGACCGACTGGAATTTTGATAGTGAATGTAAAACACACTCCAGGCCTGAAGGGGCAACATCAGCAAAGGAGTGGAACTAAAGAACAACAACCAGTGCTTCCACAGGGACACAATTTACCTGGGCACCGTCTCATCCAGCATGCTTTGAAATGTTTGGTGATCAGTTCAGTCAGTCTTTGATCGTGGTCATCATAAGACACAGCTGCTGTTTGGACCGTGAGGACGCAACTGGTAAGAAGACTTTTAAATCAAAATCAACAATAAAAGAATGACCCTTTGTGACTCTCATGGCTAAACAGGCTTTTTACAAGTTTGAACAAAGCTGTGTTGAAACACACAGAACTTGACAGGCTCCATTCACTTGGTGGGACCTGAGAGACATCCAAATCTTCAAGCCTATCCGGGCAGATCGCGGTAACCTAACGGTGACAACAAGCGATCTGTTAACCTGCGTAGGCGGTAAGTATGCGGCCCTCCTGGGTTCCGACTCTAGGAACAGCACGCAGGAAGCGGTGGTCCGGGGCATCAGGACCTTAAACGTCGCCCAGTTTTCTATGAGGCTTAGCCTCGCTCACTCAACAGCCCATTGTGCACCACACATGCTGAATTTCAAACATCTCAAACTCAAAAAAACACCAGTATTTGTACCAATAGGAATAGTATTTTTTTAACAATGTGTGAGAATAAATATGTACACAGATACAAAGAAGTAATTTAAATGCTTGCTGGAAAAGCATATAATCAATCAAACTTTATTTATATAGCACTTTTCATACAGAGTTGCAACACAAAGTGCTTCACAGATTAAAAACAATCCCACTCCACCCGCTAACCCGTCTTCCCCAAACCCAAAGATATAACAAAAAAAACACAGTCACACTATAGGTTTGGTCCAGGCCTTGTGCTCTACTGGTATGGTTTCATAGGAGAGCTGGACTGCCAGAGAGACAGGGGAATCCTACTCAAAGACTGTTTTCCTACAGACATCATCACCCTGTGCAATGCCACCCAGCAGCACTGAGGGACAAAGAGTGTGAAAATATCACAAGAGGAGCAATAAAAATACGGAAAAAGAAAGTAAAGTTTGGTAGTGAATATCTGATGGAACCTGCCCCCTGGTTGCAGTTTTGACATTCACTTTGGTTGCTGGTTCAGAAAATTCAAGCTGTCTTTAGTTCCACTCCTTTGCTGATGTTGCCCCTTCAGGCCTGGAGTGTGTTTTACATCCACCAGTTGGTGTGTATTTTCACTATCAAACTATAGCACTATAATGTGTCCATTCCAAGTAAATACTTGTAAAAATAATACATTGTGTGACTAAAATGTTAATCTGTTTTACTCTATTATTTAGGCTAAAATGATAAAGGGCTCGAACTGTGCAAAATGTAACGTTTGTGTGTCCAGCATACACAACTGCTATTCCAGTAGTGTTAAAATGACTTTTAAAACAAATCATCAATGAAATAATGTTTAAAAACAGCTCTTTCTGTGTCTGTCTTACCCAATGACACCAAGCGCGCTCACAGCATGGGGTTTACAAATGATGGGTTTTTTTTTTTTTTCTTTTTCTGCTGTTGGTTCAGGGGGGAGATATCTGATGAAACCTGCCCCCTCTTCCTCCTCACCCGGCTGTACATTACACACACGAGTTAGCCGACAGTCCTCCCCTCACCAATTAACACCTACTTTATTATAACGTTGACTTCTCCCTAATGTTCTTTCATGTGTTTATGCACGATTACCTTGACGGATGCCTATTCTACGATTAGACATAATTGGCATATCAATATGCAAAACCTAAATGGATTAACCTTCTTTAAAACTAATGAGTGCTTAGATGCCCAGCTGGGGAATGGACCAGAATTAGCATTTGTCATCTTTTTGGGGTGATGTGAGAATAAATAATTGAAGAGCGGCTGGTATTGTCTTTCCAGGGGCCACTTAAGCTTAAAGTGACTGCACTGTAAAATAATAAAAAAGGAGGGAATAAGCAGATTTACTGTCTTAATGATGACTGTGAGCTCACTGGTTTCACGTATTCTGAGTAGAAAATCCAAATAGAGTGAAGTCGAAAAATGGCTTTAACATGTACTGAATTTTTGATATTGTGAGTTTAAGCCTTTGCATCCTGACTACAATTGGCTTTTCTCTGAATCTCCACTTCCTTTAGCCTACGCTTTACTTCCAATGAGAGTCTGTCTCTAAACTAGAAACCTTAATATAAAGTTCCACATCAACAACAAGCTTCTATATGAAGCTCTGTGTCCACTAGGAGCATCTATACTAACGTTTACTCTTAGTATAAACCTCTTTTTAAAGCTGTACTTGTAGCAGGAGCTTTTTTTTTAAAGCTCTACTTCTATTTGGAACCTCATTGTAAAGCTCTTTATCCAAAAGAAGCCTTTTTGTAAAATTCTCCTTCTAGTAGAAGCTTCTCTTTAAAGCTCTTACTCCACTAGAAGCCTTCTATGAAGATCTACTTCCAGAGAACCTTTTAAAGAACAGTTGATTTCTGCTTGTGTTTGTTCACAGATGAAGAGCAGAACCAGCAGCCCGATATCTTCACGATGCCTTAGTGAAAGAGAAACGGGAACATTCAGAAAACGTAACGACGTCTGATCTGCCCTGGTAGGAAGACGACAGGAGTTTTTATTCCAAACATTTACTGGACTGAATTAAATATTAAAGTCACTCCTTTCTAATCTGCTGTATGTTCAAACCTGAGGCCTTAAAAAGAAAAGAGATTGAAGGAACATTTGATGAATTTTATTTCCTAAAACATCCAGAACTGGAGCTCATATCTTTGGGAGCTGTAAACTTTCTGCTCCTTCAAAGTTCACAATGAATTCATTTCTGAAACATTGTCAATGCTGGAGAGTGTCTGATGCTGAAGTAGTGACCGTTTCTTCTCTCTGCACATCTGCACTGACTTGACAGTGTCATTGCATCCTATTGAAGAAAATGAGGAAGAACTATCAGACAGCATGCATTCAAGGTGAGCTCTGAACATCTGATCTGCAACATGAGCCTCATGTCAGTTGATGGAGGTCCAAGAGTGTCACCAAACCCTAATCTGATAGGACAGCCTCCTATTCTATCCTGGCAGGAAGAACTCCAACAGCAACTGAATGTTCCTGTGGTTCCCTCAAGGCTACAGGAGGAGTGCTATGAGGACGAGCCGGTCCACCTGACATCTGACCAAGTAACACTGGTAAGAACTGACCACACACACACAAAAAAATCTGATAACAGATTGTTAAATAATGAAAACATCAGTGCTACTTTAATCGGTCTTGTTACGGGCTTAGCTTAGCCCTTGTTTGGTAACGCTGCCTCTCGTGCTCCTCTGCTTTACCTTGTCCAATTTTGTATGCAAATATGCTGCTTGGAGACTCGTGTGTGTGAATATACTACGAAATACTCAATAAAACACTTAGGACAAATACTTGGAAATAGACGACAGAATACTCAATAAAACACTTAGGACAAATACTACGAAATATTCAGGAAAACACACTCAATAAAACACTTAGGACAAATACTACGAAATACTCAATAAAACACTTAGGACAAATACTACGAAATATTCAGTAAAACACGATAAAATACTTTGAAATAGACTACGAAATATTCAGTAAAACACGATAAAATACTTTGAAATAGACTACAGAATATTCAGGAAAACACACTCAATAAAATACTTTGAAATAGACTACGAAATACTCAATAAAACACTTAGGACAAATACTACGGAATATTCAGGAAAACACGATAAAATACTCAATAAAACACTTAGGACAAATACTTTGAAATAGACTACAGAATATTCAAGAAAACACGATAAAATACTTTGAAATAGACGACAGAATACTCAATAAAACACTTAGGACAAATACTACGAAATATTCAGTAAAACACGATAAAATACTTTGAAATAGACTACGAAATACTCAATAAAACACTTAGGACAAATACTACGGAATATTCAGGAAAACACGATAAAATACTCAATAAAACACTTAGGACAAATACTACGGAATATTCAAGAAAACACTTAGGACAAAATATTCAGGAAAACACGATAAAACACTTAGGACAAATACTACGGAATATTCAAGAAAACACGATAAAATACTTAGGACAAATACTTTGAAATAGACGACAGAATACTCAATAAAACACTTAGGACAAATACTACGAAATATTCAGGAAAACACGATAAAATACTCAATAAAACACTTAGGACAAATACTACGGAATATTCAAGAAAACACGATAAAATACTTTGAAATAGACGACAGAATACTCAATAAAACACTTAGGACAAATACTACGAAATATTCAGTAAAACACGATAAAATACTTTGAAATAGACTACGAAATACTCAATAAAACACTTAGGACAAATACTACGAAATATTCAGTAAAACACGATAAAATACTTTGAAATAGACTACGAAATACTCAATAAAACACTTAGGACAAATACTACGGAATATTCAGGAAAACACGATAAAACACTTAGGACAAATACTTTGAAATAGACTACAGAATATTCAAGAAAATACTTTGAAATAGACGACAGAATACTCAATAAAACACTTAGGACAAATACTTTGAAATAGACTACAGAATATTCAAGAAAATACTTTGAAATAGACGACAGAATACTCAATAAAACACTTAGGACAAATACTACGAAATATTCAGTAAAACACGATAAAATACTTTGAAATAGACTACGAAATACTCAATAAAACACTTAGGACAAATACTACGGAATATTCAAGAAAACACGATAAAATACTCAATAAAACACTTAGGACAAATACTTTGAAATAGACTACAGAATATTCAAGAAAACACGATAAAATACTTTGAAATAGACGACAGAATACTCAATAAAACACTTAGGACAAATACTACGAAATATTCAGTAAAACACGATAAAATACTTTGAAATAGACTACGAAATACTCAATAAAACACTTAGGACAAATACTACGGAATATTCAGGAAAACACGATAAAATACTCAATAAAACACTTAGGACAAATACTACGGAATATTCAAGAAAACACGATAAAACACTTAGGACAAATACTTTGAAATAGACTACAGAATACTCAATAAAACACTTAGGACAAATACTTTGAAATAGACTACAGAATATTCAAGAAAACACGATAAAATACTTTGAAATAGACGACAGAATACTCAAGAAAACACGATAAAATACTCAATAAAACACTTAGGACAAATACTACGAAATACTCAATAAAACACTTAGGACAAATACTACGGAATATTCAGGAAAACACGATAAAATACTCAATAAAACACTTAGGACAAATACTACGGAATATTCAAGAAAACACGATAAAACACTTAGGACAAATACTTTGAAATAGACTACAGAATACTCGATAAAACACTTAGGACAAATACTACAAAATATTCAGTAAAATACTTTGAAATAGACGACAGAATATTCAAGAAAACACGATGAAACACTTAGGACAAATACTACAACATATTCAGTAAAATACTTTGGAATATTTCTTCTCCCAAAACAACCATCCTCTACTCTAGTAGAAATGATGACCTGGAACTCACCAGATTGACCATTTGATGATCCCCAAGGATGTGCAGCAGCAATAACTGTATGTAGATTTGGAAGATGCTTCTACGCATGGGCATAACCATCTTCTCTTTCTGTTGTGGAAATAATCATTAAAAATAGTTGTAAATTTAACCACATTTATACCATAGATAGTGGAATTAATTTTTCCTCCCAGACTCTCTTCTTTTGGGACCAAAATACATGGAGAGCAATTGTGAGCATATCTTCTGCCCCTCCAAATGATGTAATCTGGGTGATTATTACTTCTCTTTTATGAAAGCATAATTCCACTTAGGAGTCATGTTCAGCGTTTGAATAATGATCCAATAAAGCAGACCCTGCTGATGGGTGCTCACAGCATGAAGCCTTTTGGCCATGATGTTAGTCTTCAATAAATAGTCAATCTAAGCTACTGTACTTTAAAATGTTCCTAGAGTCAGAACCCAGGAGGGCCACAATCTGCCCAGATAGGCTTGAAGAGCTGGATGTGTTCCATACACCACAAAACCCCAGGGTTCTACCAGTCCTACATAAGTTTTTCAGAGAGAAAAAGACAGGCAGAAATAGTCTGCAGGTGTTAATCAGTACTGCAAGATATGCAAATTTAAAGGGTTGGGTCTGTTATCATGGTGCTGCCCAGGTATGACAGTCTTTAAAATATTACTTTATACTGACACTTCAGCCAACTGGACTTATTCTTGTGATCTTAACAACTCTCACCAGGTCCCCCTCTATTGGGATTCAACACCTGTTGTTGAAAGATTTCTTTCGTCTTTTAGTAGACAGCATTAGCCCCACTGAGCTGTTGCTTGCTCGTATACTCTTATCTATCTATCTCTCTCTATATATATAGAATGTTTCCATTACCACCTTACCTGATTTGGCTGTTGGTCTTGAATTCTCATGACAGCAACCGCTGTGTCATCACACTGCAAAACATGAACATGTCATATTTGGTGAAGGACTACCAATGTGATTCATTGGCTCCAGGGATCAACGATCGTCAGCCTTGCCTGTTATTGAAGCCAATATTTGGAGCAGAACAGTAGATGGAATATTACTAATTTTGATTCTCAATTTCAGTAAAAATGAGGTGACCGTCACATCCTCCCCAGCTGTGGCGACAGGTAACGGGAATTGAGAGCTGCAAGAATCGCAACTAATTACATTAAACAGCCTGAGCCTCAGGCTTATTTTTCCAGTCTGCGTCTCTCCGATTTGACAGCTGGCAAAGGTAGCTGCGGTGGCAAGGTGCTGACTTTAATTAATTGTAGGAGAACCAAACCGTGAACAGCGACCAGAGTGACCACTCTCTCTTGGCAGGTCTGCTGCGACAGCCGCCGAGGGAAAGTGCACATTAATAAAGTCGGGACTGGATTAGTTTTGGGTGGTTTAACTTTATTTGAGGCTGAGCTGAACTTGAAGCTATCAAAGAATTCCATCAAATAGACTTTAAAGTGGATAAAAGCAGCTTGTTGTTCAATGGTTTTGTTTGAAGAACCAGCTTCATGAATAAGAGAGAAATCACAATAGAGGGGCAGAAAAGGCAAAATATTAGCCTAAATGAAAAAAATGAAGCTGCTCAGATGATTTGGAATCAGATACTACAACCTTGTTAGCATCGCAAGCTTATTTCCATATTAACGACCCCTTCAGAACCTTCAAAGTAATGAATAATTGACAACAAATGAAATGTTTTGATTGTCGGCAGCGCCAGGCGTGTTTAATGTTTCATATGTTGCTTTCGAGCTAATTATGGAGATGGCACATTTGTCAGAAATACGTCCCCCTCCCACCTTCCTCCACAGATGCCCTGTGTTTGCAGGCGGCAGCAGCAGAAAGAGGAGGGGGCTGCTGTAATTAGCTAGCAGGGAATGCTCAATGACCTGGGAGGGAGTCTGATGGCTGCCAGCACTTGCAGCCATTGTTTGGATGCAGAAACAACATATATTTGACCCTCTGAGGGAAACACAGAAAGACAAGCTGAAGAGGCAAATTCAATGTCGAACATACTATCTATGACTTTTTTTTTTTAGTGGCATGCTGTTTAGCTAAATCTCGGGACAAAAAACAGCACTTCCCAGAATGCAGCAAAGAGGTCATCACAGATCTGAAGGACTTGGGGAAGCAAGGAAAAGAACAAAGGAGATCCAAGTCCACTCATGCCAATGGTTGGTGAAGGCACTGCAGCATTTGCTAAATTGATTTTATGTTAAGAGAGTCTGAATGAAGATATATGTATGTTCTGTTGAATGTTGATTAATGTGTCAACTTTGTTTTCTGTCTTTAAAGGCTTACAACCTCTTGAACTAGCACAACCAACTAAAAGGGAAATAAAAGATTGAGTTGTCCTCGCGTCTTTTGTACGGAAAGAGAGGTGGACTTGACACGTTGTTTTTTTGGGCAACATACTATACTATGAAGCAGGTTTCAGCAAGTCGAATTTAAAAAAAAAATCCTATAAATACAAGTGATGGTTAGGGATCCCGCTGTACTAGAACCTCAATGAAACATCACACGAAAAAGATCGCCAATCCCCTCATTTGAGGTGTAGGATTGATGTTTCAGGTCAGTGCTGCTAGCACCGGCGGTTGTAGTTAGCTGGGGCGCTGGACCCACACAAAAATGAGAGATGCCCGGCGTTTGTTTTTGGCTCTCTGTCGCCATTTTATGCTTAGCGCCCTGCATGTGCGATTCGACCGCTTTAATTCCCATGGTGCCGAGTTTGAAATCCTTCTTGCAAAGAATGCACCTGGCCTCCTCGAGATTGGCAACAGGTTTCAACCAGCTTTGAAGCCGACTGTCCTCCAGCCAACACTGCTTAAACTTGCACTTACCCATCCTGACTGACCGGTGACGCGAGGAAGAAAGGAGTCTGCGCACGACTGAAATTAAACTTCCGGCGCAACTTTTACGTTACTCAAAGTCCCCGAGTAAAAAAAAAAAAAACAGACCCGACAATTTAAGACCACTGACTACTGTATTTAAGGAATTTCTAATGAATTTAAGGATCCGCGGGTACCCTGTGAAGTACAGACAAAGAACATCATGTTTTCTTACCTTGTGTGTCCAAATGATTTCTAGATGATGGAAGAGCTTCACAAACACTGGAACAATTCTTCCTGATCCATCGCTGATTTGCCTGAAAATATCCGAGTACAAAATCAAAAAATTATAGAGATTTATGAAATTTAAGCTTTGTCTGACATGTTTTCCCCATGCAAAATGGTCAAAATCGTAACATTAATGCATAAGAGAATTACTCTGCCAAAGACCGTGGCATTGTGATGCAGCTTATAGTCTGGATCCATGGATTTGTTAAAGATTTCCGCATCATTGCGAGATAGCAGCCTAGCTCTGACAACAAGTGAATGGACCACGAATTTTTTGAAGGTTTCATCCATTGGAAATCATGTGACGATCTGAGTACTTCTCTTGTTATTAATAAAATTCCAATTTTGGATATTGATCTGAATAATTGGCAAAATAAAAGCACATGTCAGCTGACTAGTATTTCCTCCTCCAATGAAACTGCAGCAGTCAACAGACCTGTGGTTAACCCTCCTGTTAAAACATCTTTTGCCGTTATATACTTATGTAAACAATGTCTATTTCTTGTCTGATCTTGTTGTTCAAACAAATATGTTATTTTAAAACATACTTGATTTATCAAGCTGAAATTCCACAGATACCTTTTTTAAATATTCCTAGTTTCTGTTAAAGTTTCAAGCTGAAGAACTCTGATGGATTCAGAAGAAGTCCAGAATTAGAGCTTTTCACATGTGGTTAGTTTGTGATGAAGACGACACCTTGACAGGACGACAGACGAACCGGAGCTGACAGAGGTCGGCTGTGTGTCGCTATATTTGTCCTGCGAGTGTTTGTTTGTGTACTGAGTGTTTATCGCAGCGCTTACTGTGTGTTTGTGCGTCGGTCCGGTCAGGTCGGAGTATCCTGAAGACACTGTCAGGCAGGATTGATTTCCTCTCTGCCGATCCGTGGAAGCGTTCCTGTAACACAGCTGACCCCTCGAGTTGCGTTACCTTGTCATTTTGCGACACGGATCAAAGCGAAGACGAGCTGGAAATAGCTGCACGGCGACCTTGAACTCTGTGAGGAGGAGCAGAGTGACAGGACACACACATGCAGAATTAACCTGAGCTGCAGCCAGAGAAAAAACAAACACACAGATGTGATTTAATGTTTCATTATCACCCCTAAAGTCTGAATTATGTCATAAAATTTCACCTCCCTACAGCTAAATCTACAATATGAATAGTGCTGAACTACACGATGAGCTTAAAAATGAACAGAACGTTCAATTACTGGAATTAAACTTCTTGACCAAATGATCTTGTAACAAAAAATGTACTGACTGCATGAATTTCTCAATCTGAAGTAAATAAAAAAACATGAAACAAAAAGAATAAGGTCTCATATATGAAACTAAATCTTCAAATGTTTTTATTTTTAATAGGAGTTGTAACTACAGTCATCTAACAGACAACAAAAACTCATTTTGTTGCAGATACTTTCGTTTTATGTGTAATTGAGTACTCTTGCCGTGTGCTACTGTAACTTTTATTCCCTTTAATGATCTGGATGCTGTTTTCTTCATAAAATAACACACAATTTAGTCCAATATTCTATAATAAGAGCTGCATGTGTACCAATCCAACAAGAAGAGTTAAGCAAATATTGTTGCAAATACTGCATACACTAACCCATAGACTGAAAGAAAACCAAAAAATGCAGCTTTAAAATCTAAATCTGCTCCTCACTGCTGCACTTCCAGCCCGCAGCCAGCAGAGGGCAGAACAGCACCAGGAAACAGCCCAAACCCAAACAGCAGATTTAACAACCAGAGTCTCAGCGTGACCTTTAACCTCCAACAAAAGCTGAATCAGGTGAAACTCACTCACCCAAAACCTGGTGACGGAACAAAATGCATCCATTAAATCTTATTCTTTGAAGTCAGATCGTTGAACTCTGTGACAAGAAAAACAAAACAGTCAGAATGAGACGCTTTAACTTCCTGCAGATAACATGTTGATCTAACATCACTTCCTGTTCCATGAGTCGTCCAGATCTCCTAAAAAAAGCTTTGTGAACCGTTTAAAGCCACTAAAAGTTGATTCAAGTGTCTTTTCTTTTAAACTCAGCTCTCTCGATTTGATAAAAATCAGACTCGAACCAACAGGAGACAATTCTGAGGGAAACACTGAGCTGGTTTGGTCACATTTTAACAAGTAAAGGACAGAAGAATGTTAAAGTTAAAGTAAGGCCACTTTTGTCTGGACATTATGTGGCCAAAAGTTTGTGTGGTAAACCACTTAAACTTGGACTGAATTGAAGATAAACGGTCGAATAATGTTGATTTTACAGGAATGATACTAATTAACGAGGCTCTCAATGGATATTTAAAACCAAAAATCCCACCCACACAACTTTAATAAAATGGCTATTTTTTTTTTTTAATTACTTGATCTCACACAACAAGCTATAATGGAGTTCTGGTCCCAAAACAAACATGGACGACACAAAGCAGCTTGTTCTGTTTACATGCAGGGGGAAATTAGCAACGCGCATGGAGCAGAGACACCCGGATGTTCAGTTCAATCAGCTCTAATCTGACAAATTAGAGTTCATCCTGAGTTACAACAGGATTTCTATGGAACTTTAAAGCACTGTGTTCACCATTATTTTACCAAATATATCATTTAATGACATAAAGGACACAATATTTGACTGTCTGCAAAAAATATCACAGTGGTATTAGGCGTCCACATACTTTTGAAAGTACATGGAGCAGAGACTCGGCTAAATCAGACAAAGAAAGTCGATTCTGAGTAAAACAAAACGGAACTTTCAGTCACTGTCATTTTATGTCGCACATTTCTTTAAATCATATATGCTAAAGTTGTGTCTAGTCAGATCTGATCAAGTAAGGGACTCGCTTTCTGTCTAATTTTCCCTTTAACGTTATGGTTTAGTTCAGGTGTCCACACACTTTTGGCCAAGAGGGAGTTCAGTTAAATCTGTTTTGAATCTAACAAATACAAGCAAGAATACATTTCTGAGTGAGAAAAAGGGTTTTTATGGAACTATGAATCACTGTGTCCACTGTTTTTTTTTTTTTAATCTAATACTATATTATAGATCCAGTTTTTGTCCTGTTTGTAAAAAGAAATACTACAGTTTAGTTGAGGTGTCCACACACTTTTGGACACACATGCAGCAGCTAAATCAGACAAATGTCAATTCTAAGATTGTAAATTTTAACTTTTTATCACTGTCATTTTATGTCTTGCTTCTTTTTCTTAATAAATCACACACAAAAGGTGTGTTTGGTCAAATTCATCATCAGGTAAGAGACTAAGTTTTGTTGTATTTGGGGAAAAAAAAAATCCCACCTCAATTTAGTTTCGGTCTCTTCATACATTTGACTGTATAATGAGCACATGAATTCAGAGCAAAATCACGACAAAACTTCACAAAATGACCAAATCACACATGCTGAAGGAGTTTTTGGTCAAAATTCACTAAGTTCAGGACTCAGATTTTAGCTCATTTTTAACTAAACACTAATTCAGGTGTCCACGTACTTTTGGCTACACATGACTTGACTCCTGAATGCTGATTGACCTCATTTCACACACACACACACACAGCTGCCCTCCCTGAGTCTCCCCGTGGAAAGCTGCAGATTCTTGCCAGACCCAGAGACTAAACTCTGGCTGGCACTTTGTCAAACATGAGCCGAAACACGACCAAACAGTGAGCATGTGTGCCGAGGTGCCTTCATGCAAACGTAACGCACGCACCGCTTCACCGTTTCCCTCAATTATCTGCAAATGTGAGCATTTCACAGCTAAGAAACGGACGCGTAAACAGAGCGAGGAGTTCAACAAGAATCGATTTTTGTGTATTTTAAACGGCGGACTTTTCGTGCCACTCAGAACGTATTTCAAACGAATGGGTATATTATATTTTTAAAGTAAAACCGTGGCGAATCCAACGCTGTATTTTGCATGACATTGTCACTAACCATAATCTAACCATAACCCGGTGGTACACTTACCAATTTGCATAGGAATTTAAAGAATGTCCGACGGCCGCAAACGCGAACACACAAGCAGTATACGCCGATGGACAGCTTAGATCGTCATGAATCTGCCGGTATAAACCACTTTCAGATGTGATTACCACAGCGGGTTTCGTTGTGAGCAACACGAAAAACATTTCGTGGTGAGCGGCACGAAAAACATGACGAAATCGTGTTGGTGCGCACGAAACCGAAACAAAAATTTACGTGACAGTTTCACGAATCCCCGTGAGACCGGGTTGCAATACCACATGTTGGTGAAAGATTTCTTTAGTCTTTCAGTAGATACCATCAGCCTTAGCCCCACCTTCACCTCTAGTGGTTAACCCCTTAAGCTTCAGTGTACTGCTGGCGGTACACCTACTAATTTGCATAGGAATTTCAAGAATGTCCGACGGCTACAAACACTATACGCCGATGGAAAGCTTAGATTCTCATGAATCCGCCGGTATAAACCACTTTCAGATGAGATTACCACAGCGGGTGAGAAAAACACATTTGTCCGACAAAAACGAATATTCATCCATCCGTTCTCTATACACAGCTTCAACGCACACAGCGCGACTCACATTTCCGGGTTTATTATTACACACAAAAAAAGATTACACAAAAAAACGGCCATAATCCAACCTTTTACATCCAGATGACACAAGCCAGTAAACTATTTTATCCAAAACATGTCCTGAAGTCGGTATAAAATCCCCAAATCGGTCATTTTCAAGGAAATGCACCTCCCGATGCACGTCCAATATTCCCTGTATTTTTCGTAATTTTTTTTATTTAAAAATAGAATATTAGCGATTTTTTGTACTGAAAACGGCTGGAATTGACTGAAGCTTAAAGGGTTAAATACCTGGGACTCTCCAAACTAGTTTCTAGAACTGAAGAAGCCGCTCAGATGAGAGGTGAAACATCTTCAAGATCACAAGAATAAGTCCAGTTGCCTGAACTAAACCCTTCACCATTGATTATGATTACTATTATTGTTATGATAATTATACTTTTGGTAGCACCAGGTAGCTCTAAAAGTCATCTCACAGGAATTAGCGCTAAAATTAACAAGCTAAGCTAACTAGCCTCCACTTTTTGACCAAAAATACAAACTCAACATCATGACAGCTCCTCCAAAATGTTGGATGTTGAACATTTCAAATTGCTTTGGATCCAAAACCAACAAAAAACATATTTTGAAAGCTAAATTGTGCTGTTAGCCGTGCAACAGGAAAGCTAGCATGTTTCCTAGCAACGTCAGCTCAGAAATGCTGAAAATACGAACATGTCCGAAAGAATAGTTTAAAAACATCACTTTCATATCTGATAAAGTAAATTCTGATAAAATCCATGACATTTGCCATCTTATGTTTTAAAACTTATAACCAGAAATCGGTTTATTTACCTTTTAATTCACTTATCTCTCCATCTGTCATGATTTATCTGTCATTTATTGCTGTTTCTGCAGCAGCTTGTGCTTCTTTTCTTCTCTTACAGCGCTAATTATTTGTCACAATTTCCATATTTCATAGATTTTTGTTGATCATTATGGAGTATTGTTGTACTCACACTTTACTTGTTGCTGGATTTATATTTCGTCACTAAAGTTCTACATTTTTCCCGTTTTACTTTCCGTCTCTGAAACATTTCGACATGTTTGCGTTCATACTCTGGGATTCTGTACATTCTGACCTTTCCTGTCTTTACATTCTTCTCCAGCGACGGATGCAAATGCTGTTGTTTTAATTGTGTCGATCCTTCAAGCTTTGCCTTTTTTTCCCTTGCATATGTAATAAAAACTACTTTTCCTTTTCACCCCCTGAGCTCTAAATTTCCAGCTCTTAGTTTCAGTTTCTGCCTCGCCTTTTTCTGGCTCCAACAACTTTGTTCCATTTCTCATTCTCTGGCATAATTACAGCTTTATAGCATCCTCCGCTGCTCGGGCCGGCTGTAGATATCCTCCTCCCTTGCTAGGTTTTTTTTTTTGTCTTTTTTGGTTTGCCTCTCATTAATAATTCACAGAAAGAGACTGGGAAATTTTAGTGCAATTTGCAGCTGCTGAATCCCAGTTATTGTTTTGCAGGGTGTTGCACAGACGGAGCAGAAACTTGGACGGAGGCTTTGTAGTCCTGAATGTAATTTGCTGAGCCTCCCTGACAGGCCGAGCATCATTATGGGGGTGACGGAGACGTTTGGGGGGGGGGGGGGGGGGGGGGGGGGCAGCTCCGTCCATCCAGTCAAACACACTGTCCTCATGTGTCGCCGCCTGTTTCCTTAATGCTCTCAGATGCTGTTTGTTCATATTTATGCCTGATAACTATCTATGTTTTATTCCGTTTGTTTGCATTCGACCAGGCAGACGCTGAATTATTCAGAGCCGCTTCGCAAAGATGACAACAGGAAACTTTTTCTTCCCCCTTTTAAAATGCAAGACCAGACACTTATTTGAACAGCAGACCGTGGCTCTGTCAAAGTTTTTTTAGGGCATCCCGGTGGCCGAGTGGTTCGAAAACGTTCGAAACATGTAAAAAAATCTGGTCAATCGCAGCCAAATCTGGCACAAAAAGTTCAAATGCTTCACCAGAACCTCAAGTTTTGTCTGTAAATGTCTAAACTGACAACAAATTAATCAAACATATTGATATAAATCCATTTGTCATGAATACATAAATCAATCTGCAGCTATTTCTTAAGCTAAAATGCACAATAAAATGACAATATGCAACTTTTTCCTGTCTTACATTAAACCAAAGTTGCTCTTTTTGGACAAAAGCTGCAACAATTAAGCGATTAGTGGGCAACTGCTAAATAATCAGCGACTATTTTGACAATCATCTGAGTCATTTAAAGAAAAAACTCTTCTCAAATGTGAATATTTTCGGGTTTCTTTTTGCTTTGTGACAGTAAACCGAAAATATTTGGGTTGTAGCTTCGGGAAACTAAGATTTTTCCCCCATTTTCCGACAATTTACAAACCAAAATTAATTGAGAAATGAATCAACAGATTGAATTAAAATCTTTTCTGACGTGTGGCTTGCTTTGTCAGTAATTGCGGTTTGCATTTTTCATATTTTTCTTGTGTTTTATGGACCAAATTATTAAAAAAACACTCAAAAGTTGCAGGATTAGAGCAGAACTTTCGAGTACGTAGCTTGTGAAGTTACAGATTTTTTCTTCCAAACTGAGCAAAACTTTTTGTTCAGACAAATATGAAGAAAAAAGCAGATGAATGAAGCAGTAAGAGACAGAAACATAGAAGTTGTCTACACCTTTTGTGGGAAATATTTAAATTTTAGTGCACTTTCGCCTTAAATATAAAATCTTGAATTTTAACCCACCTTGAGTAGATTCTTTGATGCTGTTGAACCAAACTTTCACTGAATCTTCCCAGTCAGACCTGAGGACGAAGGACATCACAGTTAGGATGCAGGGAATTTAAATTTTATGACAAAATCTGAATCTAAACAAACCGGAAATGCACATTTTATTCTGTAAAGCAATTTAACAAGGAAGGATATTTGAATTTGCAGACGTAAAAGTTGAAATTTGTCCTCGAATTGAAGATTAGTTTTAAATTCTGACACTAAAGTTGATGCTCAAATATATTCTTTTACAGTTTGCATGAGGGCAGGATGCTTCAGATTTGAGGACAGACATGAATTTGAATGAATAGTTTTTTGCGTGCGAAGGAACCAACGGCTGAGAGAAGCGTCCAGCGGCATCGGAGCTGGAAGGAAAAAGGCACAAACACAGATAAGAAATCAAACCCTCTCTTCCTCTGCTCTGGTTCGAGGCCTGATCTGACATGTTGTGCGCAGAGTATCTCATAACCGGAGAGTTTAGGGCTGTTTAATGTTAGGTGACACAGCAGTGTCCTGCAGTCTTTTCTTTCTTAATCCCTGGCATCTTCGGTAAAAGATCTCTCAGAAGGAACGGCGCTCGTTTCTGGCATCCAGCTGCCTCGGGGAAGACGAGATTGTCAGGGCGAATTTCTTTCCTGCTCGCCAGCCATTCCTCAGGAGGCCTGTGTTTGTGTGCTGGTGTGTGTGTTGTGAGGGGAAATCTGCCTCTTTTTTCTCTTTTTTCTTTGCTATTTTGGCGAGTTAAAGGTAAACTGAGGGGGAGGAGGAGGAAGAGAGGTGGCAGCTTTAACCCCCTCGGAGAACAATTCCACCTTAAGCTCTTTCTGGGAAATTACGGGGATGTTTCTCTTGTGCTGCTCTTGTCACCTTGCCTCCAACATGGCCGCAAACAAGCCGCCGTGAAACTCACTGATGCGTTTTTTTTTTGGAAGGAGGACGAAGAGGAGGAGGAGAAGGAGGAGGTGGAGGAAGGCCGGCGGGTTGGTGTTTGGTGTCATCCTCTGATAGCGGGTTTTGTTTGGCCAGAGGGGAGCCGAGGCCGACCTCGCTCTGTGTTTGGACACTCCAGCTTCCATTTTTCAACCTCCAAGAGTCACTCAGGAAGAGAGAATCCACTCAGCAGATTAAAGGTGCCCTTGTGGACAAGTTGTGTTTACCAAAATTCACCAAGCTCCTCATGAAACACGGGAAATCCAGCAGCGTTTATGAGCATATTTACACATTTTCTTATTTGTCGCCACACTGCAGCTCACAAGCAGGTTTTAAAGGCGTGCTATGCTTCAAAAAAAGGCTGACTTTACACCGTTTACCAGAGCTAGAAACTGTAAAAATAATAAATTCTGATGGGAAACTAAGCTTAAAATTACAATAGTTCATTAAAATCTACATCTTTTGCTAAAAAATGAACTGCTTGCCTGAGAAAAAATGAAAGAAATCACCCACAACACACCATTTACCAGAGCTGGAAACTGTAAAAACAACAAAATCTGTGCAGTTCTGATGGAAAACAAACCAAATCTAAGCTAAAAAAAAATGCAATATTAACAAAATTAATTTTAATCTACAGGTAAATTGCCAAAAATAAACTGCGTGCATCAACAAAATTTTGAAAATAGCCAAAAATGTTGCACTGCACCGCACAACTAATAAACCATAATTGACTCAGTTGTGATCAACAATAACAACAAAAAAAATCTGCAAATATTTAGCTGAACTGCAAGTACGGAAACAAATGTGGGAAGTTTGTAGAGGCTGGAGAAATGTTCAAGTAAAACATATATAAAATATCACTTGGAAAAATGTTCTACATGTGAATTTAATTTTTTTTGTCCAATTTTATAAAAATAAATAATCCAAGAAACAATCATTTAAAAATGATTTGACATGTTTGCTGTTTCCAGGACTTTACATTGGAGGAAAATGGGGTTTCGATGGTGAAATAAATTAAAATTATTTGTGACTTTTCTGCACTGAGCTGTTGCCTGGTGGTTTGTGTTCATAAGTTGTCTTCAAAAAGCAACACATTTCTAATTAAAGCTGAAATCTATGAAGAGTTCCATAAGCCATAAGCTGTACTTGGAGATGACATTGTCCTCGCTAATATGACAAATAATTCAACATATATGTTCTATGGTACCTTCAGAACAACAGAAAACAAGATGAAACTACTTCACAAAGGCCTCCGTGGATGCCTTGCTGTTGTTTTGGCAGAAACACAAGATTCAATCCAGAGAAAACACTAAATAGCATCAATCAACAGGCTTAATTCAGGTTCTGAAAAAGCTGAGGTGATAATTTATATCGTTAATCTTGACTACTTTTCATCCTCTTCAAGCATTATTCTTTAGATTTAGTCCGACCAAAGTAAAACACAGAAAGTAGTGATCTGGAACTGACATTTTGTGAAGTGAGTAAGGCTTTTCCATTCAGGTAAACTTGTCATTTGAAAGATAAACGTAATGGGGTAGACATTGTGGACTGTTAGGAGGAAGATTGCAGGTCTAACCCTATCTATAGCATGGATAACAACAAGTTTTTGGTATTAATAATGCCATTCAGAAGTTTGACTGAGTTTTTTTGTCAAATAACTGATAAAATAACACATTTTTCAATAAATGATTTATAGCATTTCAACTGCTCTCTCCTTCCTCGTGGTTGTTCTGTTTCTGTTGAAGTTCAGGACTTTATACTGCAGTGAAAAATGAGCCGACAGTGAAGAAAAATGTAACACGAGCAAATAAAGGAAGGGTTAAGAGGCCATATTAGGTGCTACAAATACCTCGTTTTCCTCATTATTATGCTAATTTAAAAAGCTTCATATCAACAGCATCTCACATGTGAGGTCAGAACTGCTGCTCACTGCAATTATTTAGCACAACTTTAAGGTTTGTTACAGACACTCCGATTCATTTTTATTAATTTAATCGTCAGTTTTTACAGTGTTCGCCCGGCTCGCTTTCATTACAAAGCAGTAAAAAGCTAAATAAAAAGTGTTCTGTTTGGGTTACAGTAGGTGAAAACACACACGAGAGCTGCAGAGTAACTCGTCTTTCTGCAGCAGAAGATAAGGACGAGGTCGACCCCCCATACGTCCCATCTACAAGGAAACGGGGCGTCCAGGAAACCGGAGTTTTCCCCCAATCAAAAGTTCCATTAACCTGGAGCACCGGGAGCTAATTGAGAGCGGGAGAGGGTGAGATATATCACCGTGTCACCGCTCCCCAACGCGCCGGCGTCAGCAGACGTCACACCGCGACACGCCTGACATATTTGTAATTATCTGGGATAATAAGAAAGCAAAAGGAAAAAACAGCCGAGCCGAGGGCGAGAGTTTGGAGTGGACTTCCTCTGGCGGAAAGACAATGAGCAGGAGGATTTCTCCAACCTTTGATAACTCAGATCATGTTTTAAGCATTAAGCGGTAGCTGTTTAAGAATCCACAAATCTGCATTACTGTTTTGAAGATTTGTGGATGTCGACTTCACACGTGCTCTTTGGTAGAGGGAGATCACGGGTTCATTATGTTTTTGCACCGTTTCCTGATGGTTGCGTCTCTCTTATCTCCTCGAGAGGGTGAAAGATATTCTAATCTGTCGCCCCAATAGCCTTAAGCCCTGGTATGGCGAGTGGGCCAACTTTTGTTCCGCATAATCCCTCCACCCCAGCAAGGGGAGGTCATGTTTGTCAAAATGTGGCAAAGTGAACATGGAATATTTTCCCTCCTCCTTCTTCTTCTTCTTCGTCTTCTTCTCTGGCTTAATTTGGAATTAAAAATGCATGCGATTTTGAACTTTAGATCTCCAGAGAGAGCCGTAAACAAGTATGAAATTAAGTGTCTTTTGAAATGCTGTGGCAGGGACGTGGATCGAATCGAGACGCTCGCATTATTCAGCCTTCAGAAGGGCGGCGGGTGACCAGAGTGGCCTCTCCAGTCAAACCGCTCAGGAGTTGATCCACAGTGGCTAAAAACAAAGAGCAGCGCAGGATCACCTCTGTGGAAATAAACCAGAATCATTTTATGTAGTATAGGTGCTCAGTCTGCTTTTACATCTCTTATAGCTGTTAAAACACATCCGTATTTTAAAACTGGAAAAAGAATACGAAACCACAGTAAGGAATTAAGAGACAAACAGCTTAAATCTGAATCCTGAGAATTTATGCACTGCAAAAAATCTCCACGTTAGCAACATTTTCATCAATCATTGACCAAATATTATATCTAAACTAGGGCTGGTTCGAACAGCAATTTGTGGACTCCGGATATTCAGGCCCAATTCAACAAATACAATGATGTGTACGGATTTATGCACGTATGTCCCAAAAGGCAACTTGAGGAAAATATAAGGTCAGAAAAACAGGAAATCATGTTAAAAGGAAAAATCCCATCCTGAAAACAAAGATGAAACATCTCTAACGCAATTTGCTAGAAGATTAAAACATTTGGTGTTCGCCAAAAACTTTTCATCTCTTGAAAAAATCTGTCGATACTGGATCAGATCGGCCCCATCACGACCAAAAAGTCAGAAAGCCTAGACCAAACAAGTTAGATGTGAAAAGACATCAACTTAGACCCTCAGATACTTGGAGTTTCAGGACCAAAATCTGCAACCCAACAGGTCACAACTTTATATGCAGGTGTTACATTCTGTTTGGGCCATTTTAAGGGCAAAAAACTGAAAATACTACTGGGTTTCTTTGCTTTAATCCGCTCACTGATTCTCCCTATGAACCCATCCTTTCCCAGAGAACCTCCTCTTCGCCAACATTTCTTTCTTCCCCCGTCTCTTGATGCTGTCCTAATATTTACACCTTTTTACGAGCTCTTTACTCATTAACAGCAGCAACATTTGTCCCTTTTCTAATGGCGGGTCAAGCCGAGGTCACGCAGCACCTTAAGTAAAAAGACGACACATCCTGTCGTCCCCTGGGCCACGGGGAGATACTTGTTAAGCAAATCTGCATCGTAATAGGCGATTAGTATTCATTTCGATGTCCTACTTAAACACACTGAAGTTCCTACTGCTTCAGGTTTGTCAGAGCAAAGGTTCTTCAGCGGAACAATAAGTCTAACATTCAGATCGGCCTTAAGGAGTCACTTAGAGATGGTTTAAGGAATTTAAGGTGCCGAGTGGCTCTTAACCCTGATTAAACGGTACTTTTAGAGTGTTTCTGAGCTCACGCGGCCCTCCAACAACAACACACGAATAGAGCGGCGAGGAGCTCGAGCTTCGGTTACGCTGCGTCTCAGGTATTCAGCTGAAGAGCTCATCCAACAGAGACATACGCTCACATTACTGGAATGTAAACTGAACAGACAGCACACTGTCACACAGAAAAAAAAAAAAAAACGACCAGAAAAATTACATGAAAAATGGTGGAATATGTAACGTCTAAAAACTGTAAAAATAGCATCAAATATCTGTAAAGTAATTATGTTTTCATCCAATTTAAACAAAGTAAAATGTTGTAATTTAATAGTAACAAATTGCACAAAAAAATCGAGTTCCATTTGTGAAAATACAGATTTTTGATGTGGACATTACAGGCAAATTTGGTCTTTTTTTTAAAAAAAAAACATTTTGCAGTCAACAATAATATATTATTTTATGAGATTTTACGATAATTTTGAAATGATTCACATTTTTCAATCTTTAATATACAGAATTTTCCTTCAGTTAATTTGAAATCTATAAAATAAGGATATTTTTCGCAGCTTTACATGCAGTAAAAACAGTGTATGTTTTTCTTTGTCAAATGCTGTAAAATAAGGCATTTAAAAAAATATAAACACTTGCTTTTGTTGTTTTTATTTTACATTTACCATGTAAAAGGGCACTTCTTCCTGGGATTTTTACTAGATATTATCTGTAATTTAACAAAACAAGAATAATCTGTAAAATAACATCTTCAAAATATTTTAAGTGCATAATAAACACTTTTTTCTTTTAAATAAAGGTAAATATCTGCAAAATAAGCCTATTTTTGCTGTTTTAAAGACAGTAAAAATAGTATGATTATATGATCAACCAATGGAAAGGAACAAATTCTAATTTATAAAAATATGCATCTTAAATTTGGACATTATTTACAGTTTTTTGCCTGTTTTTTGTTTACCGTATAATTCAGTACTTTATTTTCATAGATAATGTGTAAATTAATTATCAGTTGTAGCTTTATGCCATTACAATTTCATGTCATTTGTTGAAAATGCTGTACAGATATAGTTTACTTTTTTTGTAAAAAAAAAAGAAGTGTTTTTTTAATGTATAAAGGCCATTTGTAAAGCACTGAATCTGATGTCAAACCCTATAAAAAGCAAAATGTGAACAAAATGATGAAATGTCATCTACCTACAGAGGTTCAAACATCCTGAACTAAAGTGAGTAAAGTCAGAAAGCTCCAAACAGCAATAAATCCTCAACAATTCCAGCTCGTGCAGCAGAGCTGAGCTTTTAAAACCAACTAAACTCGGTAACCTCCGAGGCCACGAGGCGGCGGATCGAGCAGTCGAACCGCTGCAGTCATCTATTGGAGCGGCGACAGCTTGACCAGCGGAGCAACCCCCGGATGACGGATGGCGCTCGGCCGGAAACGAGCGCCTTTATCAGGCCGCATTATCCTCCAGCAGCCGATCCAGACAGGCCAGATTTTTATCGAACTGTATTGGATTTAGTAATTTCCTTTTCCAAGACGAATGGATGGAGATACTGACGGGGGGAGGGGGCTTATTGTCTGCAACCCCACAATGATTATTACTTATGATCCATTTAGTATTTCAGGCTGGTGTTGGTTATTACTCCCAGTCCACCTTTCTGTGAAACACTGTGAGACGACAGGGGGGTTTGTACTGTTTGATACAAGAATGACCAGCACGATCTGAGAACATCTTTAACTCAATCAAAGAATTATGGAAACACTGCGCTGCTTTGCAAAAAGCATCAGTTACCTTTTTAGAAAAGGCTGTGAAGGCTTCAGTTTGAACAAATCTGTGGAGGTCAAACATTCAGTTAACAATGAAGTAAAAAAAAAGATGCAATCCAGTTCAAAATTGAAACATACAAGTTGCACCAATATGAGCAATGTGAAGTGCTAACAGAACCTGCTGGGATTCAGGACTAAAAATGACACTGTGTGCTCATGATATCTGCATTTTTTTTGATGGTGAGTATTTGTGAGTTCATCGTGGACCAACACTGAGTCGAAATCAGCAAGAATTTCTGTCAACGGGTTCGAGATTGACCTTCATGTTTAAGATCCCCACTGCTGACTAGAGGTAGATCCATGGCTGCAACCTCAGACCAAACATTCAAGATTGGAAAAGGGTCATTTGGTCAGGAACCAAGAAGATTCTCGTTGTTTTCTTCAACATTTAAGATCTCCATAAATTTGTTCAACTCTGAGGTTGACTTTAACGTCCTGAAGTGTTAAAAGGTCCATTTGGTGCAAATGACAGAACTACGCTGCCATCTTGAAGGCTTCCTGGCCAAAACAAGACATTATTCATCCTCCTCCTCACTCAGGCCCCTTGAAAATGTCCACAGTATGAAGGTAAACACATTCAATTGAATGTATTCACATACATTCAAATTCAGCTGATTCTTCAGGGAGTCGGGTGGGAACTTTTAACAATTTGATTGATTTTACATGGAGTGACCCATGGAAAAGTTGTGTCTTATGGAGCTAAAACAGAGACAGTGTAGGTTGTCATTGAAAAAAATAAGTTACGAGTTCAAAATCAACCAAAATCCAGTGAAATTCTTACAGAATTTTCTTGCCAAATTTGGAGGATTTTTTTAAATAAAACTTTTCAGGAATTATTGGAATTTTCTTGATGAAAGTTTTGCAAATTTATAGAAATTTGGGGAATTTTTTTACAGAATTTTTGGATTTTTTTCAGACAAGGAAATTATATTTTTTGGTGCCCGTAAATGAAGACGACAGGAGCGTTAAAACTCACCTATTTACATGCTGGCTCACTAAATATACTGTAATTTTTAGAGATTTCCTGACTAAAAACATCAACATCCTTTAATGCAGGAGCAAACAGTGGGTTGTTTTTTAGGGCAGCGAGATCACGGTGTGTCGTGTCGCGGAGCCTCATCATAAACTGGCGGTGCCATTAGGCGCTTTGGATTAAAGCGTTCACCAAATGGCATATGTTACGTTCTGCCACCTCCCTCCCCTGGTTCTCTGCGAACACACAGACGGAGGGAAGCACCTCCATGAAAGCTGTGTCAGGTAATTTCACACTCTCACAGGCGTGCAGTCATGTCGGCCTCCCCCGAGCTAACTCATTACCTGTCGGAGCCGCCGGGCGCCGCTCAGGATGCACCTTCTGGAGACGCTGGCGTTAAACAAGCTGCGCAGGTGGGGGGGTTGGTTTGTTGTGCTAAACGCAACACTAATGCAGACTGTTCATCCTGAGGGGCTGTTTTTTTTAAAAATCTGGGGTGAAAAAGCAGAAAAGATTCACTCTGACAGACCTGAGCGTCCTCAAACGGACGCTAAACCGCCAAGGCTGGGCTCACCTTGTAGAGGTTGAGCTTCACCTTCTGCAGGGTTTAGGGGAGGAATCAAGCCAGAGCCCCACCAGCTGTCCCCCCGTTCACTCTCTGACACTCGCTTCCCCCCTCTCCATCCTCCCCTTTCCGACACCCCGGCCGCCCCTACAACCTCCCTGCCGAGCTTGAGCTGTCAGAGGGGGGAAGGACTGGACCTGCCAGCATGCATCTGGCTGACAGGCGACTGGGAAGGTGCACTGCGAGCGCACGTCACAATCAATAACCCCCGCTAAGAGCGACGGGCCGGGGGGGGTGGAGACGCTCCCACCACCTCTCTGAGTGTTTTTATTTTTGTACAGAGGCGGCGATGACTTGTCACCTAACAACGCACGCTCGCTCTGGGTGTTTGGGAGTTTGTTTTGAGAAAATACATATGCGCCATGTGCAGGCGTGCATGCATGCATGAAGAGCGGGTTTTAGAGGTGTGATACGTGATGTGATGAGCTGTAGGTCAGCGTCCGGGGGAGACGGAGGTGAGGCCATAACAAGACATAACAAGATAGCAGAGGAATGAAGGGAGGGGTGAAGGCCGGGGATTGTTTTCACAAACGAATTCGAATGAGTCAACCGAGAATCACAAGATAATAGCAAGAAAAAAAACCTTAAAGAAAAAATGTTCACTTCTTTAACAGATTCTGCAAAGTTTTATCATTTTCGCCCTCAAAATTCTTCAAAAACACCATGTTTCGGTTCCACTACTTGCTGCTCAAAGACACAAGCAACCATTCTGGAGGCAAAAAGTAGTTTCTAAAATATTAATAATAACAATAAAAGTTTCAAAAATTCAGAACCACAGATGCAAATTTCATGTACTAAGAAGAGCTGTAACAATTATTCAATTAGGTGTCAACTAGTTTATGAATCGTCAATCATTTTGATAATCTAAAAAAATCTAAATACTCTGTCCTTTCTTAAATGTGTACATATTCTGGTTTCTTTTTTTTCTACAAACAAACCAAAAGTGAAACTGAATATCTTTGGGTTGTGGACGAAACAAGACAAGGTACACGTGACCAAACCAATAGTCTCACTTTATAGATATGTACAAGTTAATTTCTTTAACTAAACTAAAAGAGCACTTTAACAATCACTACTGAGCTTAGAGACATTATTGTTGTCGACTTAGTGAGAAATTTGACTTGTAATTGGTGTCATACAACATGAGATTTTCTACTGGATGTTTAAACTACCTTGGCACGTTGGGGCTTCCATACATTTGTCTTTCTATTTAGTGTACTTTGGATGTTTGAACAAATATAAACCTGCAGCTGCACATGACTCACATGAGTGAGAGTTTCCAGGTCCATCAAGGGGAAACTGTGCTTATATGTGTGATTATATATCGCTGTGTTTGAGGCGGGGTAAGGGGGAGGATTGTGATCAATTTGCTTCGGCACTTACAGTCACCGGGCTGAGTCGCGGCTAACACGCTGGAAGATCCGTTACGATTGCTTCCCAGAAGAAGGGCAGAAGAAGAAGAGTGAGCTGAGGAATTCCTGGCACATCCAGGAGGCCGTAAACAGATATAACAAGTTCTCTCCACCGTAAGATGAGAGAATGTCAATGGGGCCTGACACCGAGACACCCGACCGCCGATCAATCGATAGCTGACATTACACCTCAGCATGTCAAGACGCTTCAGTCGCGAGTATTAAAGTTTTGCATTACAAATGAGGTCCTGCCGCTGGGTTTTTCCTCTCCCCCTCCTCCTCCCCTGATAATTCATGTTTACCAGCGCTGCTTATATTTTGAAGGGTGATTATCCAGTCACATCAAACCTTAATGAACCTCATTTCACTAGCAGCAAGTAGCATTAAGAGTTCTTTTTTTAAAAAAAAGCAAGTGAAATCTAATTTTTTGACAATTCGAGAGCTGATTAAAGCGATTCTGCTGCTGTTCAGAAGTACAAAAAAGACAATTTCTACAGTTTCTTCTGCGAGATGCAGATGGTCGGTCATGGCTTTTGGACGCGTCACGTCGTATTTAAGTCGACAGTGTCCTCCTGCTTAAGGTTTTCTAAGCGCTGACAGATTTTCCTTACTGGGCAAATTAACTGGCTTTGATACCTCGCTCATCTCCTCCTAAAGCCAATCACGCCGTGTTTACCATCACGGTCAGAGACGGGGAGAAGTTTTAAGTGTGGATGCACTATATATTGTGTATCTCTGATTTTTTTCTTTAAAATCTGGCCTTTGATGTGTCCACGGCAAGAAAAAGGGAGGCATCCTCAGGCCTTTAATGAAGCAAGCTAAGCAATTATCAAAACCTTCTCTACTACTGATCTACGCGACGTCCACCAACCACACGGCAGATTTTTAAGACACTTTTTCAGCTCCAGGGTCATTACAAGCACCAGCCACCATGAAAACAGGATGTCGGCCATCGACTGATGCGTCGAATGTGCTTCAAAGAGGAAGGTTTTTGAGATCAACAAATTGTTTTTAGTGTTTCATACCAAGAACATGGTACGTTACAAGCATGTCCTGAAACTTTGGGTTCTTGTTGCAGAGACAATACAAAACAAAGACTCGCAACTTCAAGAATCCTCCGTAGAAATCGACAGGAGACTTCTGGAACACTCATCTCAAAACTAATTGTCTGTTTTTTTAACAGCCCAATTGTGGTGTTGTACTGGCTCAGGCTTGGTAAACTAAAACGGTGTGGTACAGGGGTAGAACTTCTAAAAAAACACCTTTTAAACTTAAATTTGGGGCAAAGTTACCGAACAGATCTGACTGGTGATTCTGTACATACAGCTCTTAAGTCCTGGTGACCATTAAAGTTGAAGTTGTGGCTCTTTACCTATTCATTTAGACGTCATTTAGATATAGCCTAAGAGAACTGCCCCAGAGCTTTATTAAGAAGGATGCTAGTGGATGTATTTCACATGTGATGAACAAATAGATGGCTGAATGATGAATATATCTCTATTTCTGTCAGTCTACTTTGCTAACTTATTTTTTTGCCTCCTTCAGAATTCATTAGTCTGCACAAGGATGCAAATTTTAAACAATTTCTTAACCGATAATCAAACAAATCATCTACCAATAACCAATTAATTTTAAAACAAAGTGAACAGTATTACATGAGCTGATAAAGCCCTTGTAACCATGGACACATAATGGTTGCCTTATTTATTGTGTTTATTTACTATTATTATTACAGTTATGATTTTAACTTTTGTTTAATGGCTTTTCTCCTTAATTATTTGTGTTCTACTTGTTCTTTTAAAAAAAAAAGATTAACAATTTTGATGCTTTTATTACATTTTATTCATTCATTCTACCCTTCTGTTTTTAAAATGTGTTTGATAAATAAAGTTACAGCTTTCACATTATTGTTAAAACACTGATTAAATTAGCCAGTGAGTTAGAGGAACATAAAGCCACAGCTGACTAGATCCATTAATCATCACTGTAGTCTTTGTCATGGTGCCCGTCGCTCGCTAAACTCCCATAATACTCTCTGTTTGCCAACATGAAATACCCATAGTTTAAAGTATTAAACACAGCAAACAAACTAGTTTTCCATCTCATTAAACAGCGACACAACCAGGTACTACATCTGATCGACAAGACAATTTCAGGTATGCATGGGTGTTGTAGAATAGTGTTGATTTTTAGTGAAAAACAACAACCAGAAATTAATTTAACAAAGATACACAGCAGGTTTCCAACATGTCTGTTTTCTGAAATTACTTTTTAATGAGTTTAATACACTCTGAGCTGTTCATTCATGCAGCTTGTTGTAAGAGCTTGTGTTTTTATGCCATAAAGTGAGTGTGTGAATATAAAAATTAGACATTTTAGGTGTAAAATTCACATTTACGTGAAGTAAGGTAGAAAATATGAGTTAATTACAAAAGATTCCTTTACGTTGTTTTACAATTAACGTGTTGCCAAATCAGGACTGAAATCAATGACATTTCCACTTTAAGTCCAGAAACATTTACTTCTTGAGGATCTAGTTATTATTATTTATGCAATGTAGCAGCAGCATCAATTTTCTAAATTACTGAAACATACGTTACAATGAATTCACATGAAAGTTTTCTGCACAGTAAGTCCAACACAGTCACATTAGGTTTAGTAAAGTCGCAGTAAATGCAGATTATGACTCGAATTTGGGTTCAGATATGTGTCAAAGTTCAGAAAGCTTCCTTTAAATCCAGCGACGAAAATGCACTTGTGTGTTTTCCGATCATTAAGGGTGAGAAGTGGAGTTTGTGTCTTTACATTTGCAGGATCACACACTTTAATTCCCGAAGGAAAAGTTTAAATCTGCGTACGTGAAAGTGGAAAAAAAGAAAACACGCTGAAACCCATCCAGGACACTAGGGCTGCCTGACCGAGGCAATAAAACTCTGACTCAATCTGGTGAAATATGCTGCTGTGGTCCGCTGCTCGGCTTCCAAACACATCAGTCCGTATTGTTACAGCGCTCTGTTTACCTTCAGGCCCCGACGCTCTTCATTTTTGCATCGCCACCTGTCACCGAGCTCTCATTTATAACACGAGCGGGTTCCTTGCCCTTCCAAACAATGCCAGAACTGTGAAACGTCCTGTTATATTTATACCAAAAAGAAATATAAATATTTGAACTAGCGTTTAATGGGGGGCTTTTGTGCATTCCATCATATCGTACACAACCTCAATTGTTACCTTGGACGAATCGCCGGGTTGTATTTACTTTGGGGTCTTGTGAGTGATATCCGCATCGATGCTGTTTGCCATATTAGTGAGCTAAGACCTGAGGCTCTCCAGCTGAACTATTGCGGCTGTGTACACAATTTAGATAAAAATCCTGTTTATATTGCAAAAGAGGTGTATTTTGTAAGACTTTTCCCCTCATTCTGCTGTATATTTAATTGTGAAATATTTCCTGTGGTCGGCCGGTGTGTCCTGGTGGCCTAATACATCCCAGAATGCACCTTCAGCTGGGGGTTCACACGTCAGAACAGCGAGTTTTTCTTTTTGTGTCAAGTAAACTTGCATTTTATATGACTCTTTAAAGGATCCATGTATTAAATACAGAAAATAATCAACTCATGATGAATATTTAGGAGGCATTTTATGGAATTTCTTTTTAAAATAAGTCTTATTGAACTTTTGGAAAGGTGACTCTGCAAAAACCTGGTTTACACTCCGTAGTGCTTTTTTTTAGTCTTGCTTTTTACAATCTTTGATTTCGGTTTGGGAAAGACTAACATTATGATAAATAAACTATTATATGTCGTGTGCAGGTCACATTAATAAAAAGCAAACTTTACTAACATGAAAACAAGCACTTTTCTGTAGGAAAATCACACGAACAAGAACACCAAGCTCCAGCTCTGGTAGGATCCATTAACTACCACAGAAGTCTCTCATGGTGCCCATTGCAAAAAAAAAAACAAAAAAAAACAACAACCCACAATCCTCTCTGTCTGCCAACGTGTAACTGCTTGTAATCCAGAGTAATAAACAAAGCAAACAAGCTGCAGCCTTCCATCTCAGTAGACAGTACAATGCGCCACCTGTTGGTACAACCAGGTACTACAGCAAATCTACAATACGTTTTTCAGAAATGCGTGCTGTCTTCTGTCGTATTGGTTGATATATATTTAATCCGTTACAGTATGGGTGTAAATATATTATATATTACAATATTAGACATCTTCTATTACCCAACATCCACCCTGAGAAGTAATGTAAGTCAAGAGATGCAAATTTATACAACATTGCAGCAATTCTTAAAGACACTGCACTGAAAGCCGACCCAGAACCAGAGTTGGACTGGGTTAAAATTCAGCTGAATGTCAACAGAAAAGGAATAAGCTAAATCAATAAGTGATTTAATATGCAGATTGCAGCTTTAAAAGTGATATTTCATCCACCAGATTCTGCAGATTAACGTGACTTTGCTCAGTTTTGATGCTGACTGGCGTTATAGTTCAGCGTTTCCAGCAGCAGTGACCGTGGGACGCCGCTGTCGTGCTTCTCCGCCGCAACTCGGTCTGGATTTAGAGATCTTTTGAAAAGAGGCAATTTCAGATTATCGTGTCCTGATCTGTGTGGATGTGTCGGCCCTGTCAGCTGCGCGACCAGGACACACATGGTTTAGGAATGCACAGATGCCTCGTGTTGCCGCTAATCTCCCCGAGTGGCTCGCGTCTCGATGGCATCCATATGCAACTTTAATTTCAGCACTTCAAAACTGCAGGGGGATAAAGATAGCTTTTGAAGATTGCTTTTCATGTTTCGCTGCGTTCGTCTGAGTGTTTAAGTGTAGCAGAGGAGATCTTTGGACGGTTTTTCTCTTTTGTGGCGGAGTTCTGAGGAAAAAAAAGGAGTCACTCAGCTTGGCGACAGCTTGAAGCGTCTGAGGACGGCAGCTTTGGAGGCAATTTCCTGGTATTGTTTCACACTAACGAGATAAACACTTTCTGTCAATCAGAGCTTCTTCCAAAGGTGTCATATTTCCACGTCGTGCAAAATTACATGTGGCACCAGTCAGCAGTTGATGGAAATAGTAATTTTGTGGAGAGAACTTCATTGAGCTGCCAGCTGTTTTGGACATTTTTACATTCAAACGTTTTCTGTACCCGGCAATAAAGTGTCCGGCTTTTTTCTTCCTCCCCTCTCACATAAATATGCTTCAAACAAACAACCATAACATTCATGTTATACGATCCCTATTGTTAACAGTTCTCTCCTATAACTTCCATCCAAATCAAGCGGCGCTGCTCGCAGAGGGCCTCGTGCTAAAAGGATATGGAGCTTTCAGATGGCACCTAAGTGCTGTATCGCATAACCAGTGTGCCTTTTTATGGATTAACAGTTTATTCCTTGTGCTGGAGCCACACCAAAGCAGCCCCGGACCTCTGTAAAATATACTGCTTTTGGTGAATTATGAGCGTGGCCTCCGTCCAAGTGCCTGTGGCCTTCCTGTTTATTTGTACGGCGGCGCAGGTCGGCGGCGAGGTGGGGTCCGACGGATCCAGCTGAGCATGTGTAAACACTCATCCTGGGAGCCGCGGTGAAAGTGGCTATTTTCCTCCGGCGAGGGGATTTTTTTACTGCCCATTGTTTTTAACACAGAATCGACGTCTTAAAAACATTGGACACTCTCTCATGGCTCTCCTGTGGCCCCGACGAGTGCTTTGTATATGCCTATTGACAAAATATTTCTGTGTTATGGCATGTGTGTACTGCGACTCGTATAAACTGGGAGAGAAACACGAGCATGCTGGCGGGAACATCGCGCCCATTTTGTGCAAAGTGCTCCCTGGAAAGTTTTCCGGATGCCGACTTAAAAACACTGACAACCTGAGTTTCCTTCCACCGCAGACCTCAGAGACGCACACAGAGCTCACCTTTAGTTAATATGCACAACACTACAGCAGCATTTCTACTACAGCTCTCAAAAAATAAACTAAAAAAAAAGTTTTTATGCAGACTTCCACAGGATATAAATGACTACAAGTTGTACCGACTGCACTGACAAAAGTAACACGGCACAAATCTCCATCTTACCAAGTCATGAAGTCCATAAAAAACTATATATAGAGTTTTTAAACTAATCAAAAACACGCTTCTAGCGCATATCCGGACTCTACTATAACTGTCTGTGTCTAGAACCTAGAAAGAATGTGGCTTTTACAGGAACTCAGTGAAGAAAAACTTAATTTTAACAAACACAAACTGATTGATTTTAGGCATAAGATTCCAAAATCTTCGCTTTTCTGGCAAATTTAGTCATTTCATCGAAGCAAATGAAACTTAAAGGGACTCAAAGAAAGAAACTATCTTTGGGGAAAACATCTCAATACAATCTCATCTGCGACATTTAAGTTTTTTACCCTCTGAACCACAAAACCGCAAGTTATTGTCTCCAAAAATCTCCAAAATGACACTATTAATTAGAGCGAGAAACTGTAAAAACAGCAAGATTCATCAAGTTTTCAACTCCATGACAGTTCTTGAGCTAATGACCTGTGTTCCGTCAGACAACATCACCAAATCTGAGGGTAAATTTGCAACATTTTATCAAACTCACTTTATTTTACATGCATCACTTAAAAATTTGCTAAAAATTAAAGGTTTGCTCTGAACAGATTTTGTAAAAAAGGAAAAATTCTGTGCTCTTTACCACAATTAGAACGTCACAGGTGATTCAGCTGTGACCAGCAGTCACAAGACTAAAATTCTGCAAATTTTCAGCTGTACTGCAGGCTGTGTACACAACAAATAATCAAAGAAATTCAATGTTTTTTCCTGATTTTTATGATTTATGCCATTATGCCGGCGTCATATTACACAGAAGACATTTCTGACTGCGTTCTACTTCTAGTCCTGGTTGTTCTGTTTCCATAGAGGTACAGGACTATATATTTCAGTGAACCCACAGCGAGGAAAAATGCAAAATTGCAGTTTTTCCTAATTGCATTATTTAAAATCTGAAATCGACTAGTCATTCGGCACCACTTGATAGGAAGATTTTCATGCGAGTCTTACAGGATAATGCTCAGAAATGCACACGTGAACTTATTTTTAGGCGTTCAAACTTGCTGAATTGTCCCCAAGAAGCCAAAGTTGCAGCCCTGGTGGCAGCAGACTGACTTCTTGACAAATGTAAATATCTTCATCAGCTATTTTCTGCTTTATTTTGGTCACAAAAACCATAAAATACTTTCAGCAGAAACAAATATCTGCAGCGTAAATCAAACAATGGTGCATCAGTGTTGCTGTAAGGGTCGACTATGTGTGCATTTAAATTCTTGATTTTTGCAGAATACAACCCAACGTGCATAATTTCACGATGCAGTATGATATGAAACGGTGAATCAATCGTCAAAGACATGATTCAGGACTTTGCATGATAAAACAGTAACTGGACTTGAACCCGAAGCCTCTGCAGTTGGACAAACGGGGGGACAAACACACTCGATCATCGTCTTCATGTCAGTTGAAGCCCTGAGCTGAATCGCGGGGACGTTTTTCAGTCTGTGAGGTGCAGCCGCCGCCGTTGTTTTTGTCAACATGATGCGGGTTGACTGAAGGCGGATTAAAAAAAAGAAGCTGCAACTGACTCAACAACAGAATGAAAGCGAGGACGACGCTGGAGTTTTTGGGGACAAGCCGGAGAAAAACACATCTGCAGGGCGGCGTTGGGGAGGAGGACGGGCAGCTGTTTGAGTGTTGCCACTATGTGAAAGCTTCTCCGGGCTGAGGCTGCACTTTGACACCGGTAGCAGAGTCCCGCAGGCCGTCGGGGAGGAGTGAGTGTTTGTTGCTGCTGCTGAAGGGGTCTGGGAGCAGGATCCAAGCCAGGGGTCAGGGGGTTAGCTTCATGTCCTAAAAGCAAACTGTAACCTACTTTCACCCCCCCCCCCTCCGCTCCGACGCAGCGCTCAGCCAGGCAGACTTCCTGCTGCGGAGTCCACTCTGTCTGCTTCGCAAAGTCAAAAGGCCACAAGAGAGAAGAGGTAGTTCGGCAAACTTTAGGGCATCTGCCGAAACGCCTCGGAGATCCCAGACCGCCGCCGCTTTCAGTGTGGGTGGCTCGGATCCCTGCACTGCTATGTGTTCTCCAGAGATGGAGCGAGGGGGTTGAAGTTTTTAAATTTGAGAACATTTTCCATCCCAGAGAGAGGCGATTGAGACTGTCCCAAAACGAACAATCCAATACTACATTACCATAAACCTGAGGGACAATGGATTTCATACAGAATCTTCATTCAGAGTCAGTTTCTACTGGACTCTTCCTGTTTAAAGTTTGAGGCCAAGATCCCGAGCACCTCCAGATGTAATGTAATGCTGTAGAACAGCAGCAAAACCTTCAAAGTAATGTCTTTTCAAGCACTTTGTTGGTTTTATTTGAACTCTCTTAGCATTAGAATCTACTGGTGTGTTTGAAAGGCAAGATATTTTTTGAAATACAGCCCAAATGACACCATTTATCAGTGTAAGAAACTGTAAATAAACAGACAATAGTTGGATTTAAAACTCTTTGACTGTCGTTGAACTTCTCATCTATGGCGTAATGTTCCAGCATAAAAATGCAATATCGCAAAAACCACAAGAGGGTTATGTTCCCAAAACTAACTGCCAAGTTTGCAATGAATGGCATTTTTAAAACTCTAAAATCAGAAAGAATTGTCGGATTTCTGACAGTCCTTGAACCACTCTAGATTAGATTTTGAAAAATATCATATTTTGGGTCATATTTTGACTATTTCATAACACATTTGAAGCTTCCACTTCATTTTCTGAGTCCTTCTTCTTCTAATATATGATTTTTTTTGGCTGAAAAGCAGCGACAGTCAAGCATTAAGATTAGTTGTACAGGTGAGTAATTTTTTGTGGAGGTGTGGGAGGTTGGACATGCATGAAAACTGGATTTACAAAAGGATATTCTGTTCAGGTACGTCTCCTCCAAACTGAATTCGGCGACGCAAATTAGCAGAATGTGAAAGATTTTTGCAGGAAACTAAGTTGCCGGTCGCCCTGCGGGCTGCCGACCCTCCTGCTGACCTTCGCTGGTCTGAAGTCGATGCAAACATGAGCTCACGAGCGGAGTCGCTGCCGGCCTTCAGCACCGAAACCAGATCCGCTCGGCTCAGGATCACCGGCTCGTCTCCGCTCGGCGACTCGCTGCCGGTTTGAAGTTTGACTCTGAGGCGCGTTGGAGATCTTATCGGGTTTGAAGTGGAAGCCGCGGCACCGACAGGCACCCGCTTCTCCTTTCACCTCCCAGCGCTTCTTCCCTCCACGAAATATGAAGAAAAAAACAAAAGAAGCAGCAAAAATCATCAAGCATCGTCCAGATCAGGAGAAAACAGCATCTCCAGGAGGCTTCCTTCAGTGGATCAGTGGAGCGTCAGTGATCACATTAAGCACGATGCTGTTAAAATCTGCCTCTGACCTGATCGGACTCTTTTTCTTCTGCCTTCCAGCTCTTTCATACCGGTGAAAACATGTCAGCAGCAATAAAAACAACAACAACAAAAAAAAACAAGAAAACTGAGCATATTAAGAAACTGAGGAGTGTTTGCAGCAAACGGACAGTCAGGGAGGAAATAGAGGAAGAATGTGACCCTAGATGTTCTGCTGTTTCCTTGATTTTTAATCAAAATAATCCAGTTTCAACTGCATTGTGTTCCAACAAAAACATGTGTCCCTGTCAATGCCAAATACCTTTCATTTATTTAAGTTTCTGTGTTTTTTATCAGTAAATTGTCAGTAAATTAAGAATATTCCCACAAGGTCACTGTATTTAAGATCAATTTGCTTAAAATCTTGAAATAAACTACTTACTTGAGCTGTTAAATGCTTTAAAGATAAGTAAAATACACAAATCTTTCAGTAATTCAAGATTTCCTGTACAATAAAATCTCCCAACTACCGTACTTGAAGAGTAACCTGCAGCTTGGCGACTTCTATGAATTAATTTGTGGTAAAATGAAGGAGCAGAAAGATTTTTTACATCTACAGTGGGACAAAACCAATAAAGTGCCTCCATTTTACATTTTAGATTGGAAAAATGTAAATAAATCCCACTTTTAGATGTACATTTGGGCAGATTTTGCTCATTTTTAGCAGCAATAGTGACGTTTCGACCAAATAATCAACCTAGATTTGGAAAACTGATAGTAAAACTGCCAAAATACCAAAAAATCTATTAAACCACCCTGTTCTTTGGGAGAAAATATGATTAAATCTTCCAATTACTTGGAGAGAAACCTGCAGGTTGGTGACTTTGATGAATTTATGTGTGGCAAAATGAAGCAGAAGCTAGATTTTGGAAACTGCTTCAGTTCTACATTTTAGAGTTGAAAAAATCTGGAGAAATTGTACTTGTAGACGTATATTTGGCCACATTTTGTTGATTTTTAGCAGTAATAGTGGCGCATCTACCAAATAATCAACCTGGATTTAGAAAACTGCCACAATAGAATCAGTTTTTGTCAGATCGGACGACTTTTTTAGCACTTTAGAGGTAAAATTCAGTGGAACTGGGAGACAAACCTCCAACAAAAAGGTGTTTTTCTACCTGCAAAGAGCTGCTTTAGATCAACTCAAAGTTTCGTCGCTGTTGAGCTGAACAGTGAGTGTTGTAAATGAGACTCCAGGAGGCGACACGCGGTCGACTTGAAGCATCTAATCAGGCCTTGTGTTGTTCCATTTTGTTGGATTTTGGCACCAGGAGCCACATGATTTTACTGCGATTTGTAAATAAAGTGGCTGCCTTTGCATGGATTTGCATGCAGTCAAGGCTCGGATTAGTTTTTTTTTGTTCCAGATGCATAAAGACACATGGCGTAGTTGGAAAGTTGGACACTGTTTTATTCATGTAGCTTCAGACAGGAGTCTGCTGGAAGCTCTGCGGCGTGGCGGGAAGTCAAGCGAGGAGAGATAAGGGCTGTATGGAGCAGCAGGAGAACAGAAACAGTTGAACAGTAACCGCAGGACGCACCGCCGGAGACAAATATTTCATCAGAAAAGTTCCCAGATGCAGGCTGTTGGTGGAGGGGGGAAACTCGGCTGCTCGGTGCGCTCGCGAACGCATCCTCGGTTTGTCTTTGACACCGCGAGCTGGTAAATATGTGTTTTCCTCCGCCGTGATTGGGGATGGCTTTCAGCGTCCCCCGAATAAATCATTGTCGAAAAGCAAATACGTATCTGTTGCTCAGCTTATTGACAATGTGGAGAAGACGGGAGAATAAATAAAGAGAAAACGGCGGGAGGAAATGAAGGCCCAATCGTGACGCCTGCTTAAGACCTCATTGCTTCTGAGTGCTACTTTACTGTTGCCGTATTTTGACTGAAATCTTAATGCAATGAGGATTAAAGGGATTACAACATAATCTTGAATAATCCAAAGTGCCACGGACGGAGGGAGCGCTTGTAATAACGCCGTAAAACCCGTCCGGAGGTCTGACAACATTGTCAGTCACGGCGAGGATTAAATATTTGCGGGAAAAAACTTTCGACTAATGCCCACAAACCGCCGCCGCCGGAGAAAAGCACCGGGGCCACGAGGCAATTTAGTAATTTAAGAGACATATAGCACCTCGGTAAGTGCTGGCCGGCCTGCTGCAGGACAAAGACCGGGCAGACGAGGCTTTTTAAGCAGATTTACTCCCTCAATTTTTGTTTTTGATCAATGCTCGGGCAGGTTCATTACACATGTAAAGCACGGGGGAGGTTCGGAGGAACAGCCGCGAATCAATTCTTATTAGGTTTACCCAACTGCCATCAACATGTCCATTAGCTTTCCCATTAATTTATATTTCTTCCTCAGGAGCAGCAGCTTCCTTGTATATTTTAAGGATTATGTAAAGCATCACCAGAAATTATCTTTTGGAGCTAAATAACCCATATTCATCGATGTGAACCTGCCTTTAATTACAGCCCTTCACTCAATAAAGCCGCGATCTGTTGGGGAGGCGCATTAGCGGCGGTTTGATGCAGACCTTGCCGGGATGCTGCCTGAAATTCATGGCGCTTGATTGAAGTCGTATTGACGCTTAACTCCTCTCCAACAAACCAAACCCTTAATTTCGCTGAATGAATATAAATTGAGTGCAAGAAAAGCTTTTAGAAACAGAATCTGCATTAAGTGTGCAGGAATTTGTCTCCGGCGAAGAGAAAAAACACGTCACAAAGAGATCGGACAGCAGGAAGACAAGACTGCGCATCAGTCAGAGAGCATATAGAGGAGTGTGTATGATAAATCTGCTTTTTGTGGAATATTCAATCAGGCAGCAGCAAACTGTGGCTGCAGGAGGAGGAGATCAGTCATTCTTTGTTTGAGCTGTTGGCCGGATCAAAATATCTGCATGAATTCCACTTTTTTCACGTACATTCGACCACATTTTAGCAGCAATAGCGACATTCAGAGCTTCCAATAGCCAGAAATGACCAAAAAAGATATAAATATAAAATAAAAAATCTGACTTTTTTTTCTTTAAAGGTTCCAATTATTTGAGAAAAGTTGGTGACCTTTGTTGATTAATGTATAAGAAAATAAAGCAAAAGCTGCATTTTCTCACTAAAACAACATATAAAATGTTTTTTATAGCAGAGACAGAGTTGTTAGGTGGATCAAAATTAAGCAACAGCCTTATTTTTACATTTTAGACATGGAAAACTAGATACATTTTACCTTTTGATGTACGTTCGGCCATATTTAGCTGATTTTTTGCAGCAATAGTGACATTCAGAGCTTTCAATAGTCGGAAATGACAAAAAAAGTCTTGAATATTTGAGAAAATATGAAAAACAACACAAATTTATTCAAAGCAACTGGCAGGTTAGCGACCCCTGACGATTAATGTGTAGGAAAATAAAGCAGAAGCTTTTTTTGCACTAAAATATAAGATGAACGCTACTTTTTGACGTACGTTCAGCCACAGTTTGCAGATTTTTAGAACCGATAGTGTCACTCAGAGCTTTCAATTTTTTACAAATATAAAATGTTAAACAAGAGTTTGTTTTGAGGGCGCTGCTAAAACCGCTGAAATTTTCGTCAAAATTCTGACTGTTTTGTCTCGTGAGATTTATAAAATCAAAATCTACCTACTCAAATACTAATTTCCAAATAGTATTAGAGACAAATACTGCAGAATATATCACTTCCAAATTGCTTTTACGACATACCTTGAGGAAAGAGGAGATCAAACTGGGTGAAACGTCTGATTTGAGGATGATCCAGCTGTGCAGATGAACGCAGGAATTCTCATTTGGCGGCTTCATCGTTGCATTTCTGTTCTCTGGGTTGAGCTAAAACACAAGAAAACAACAAAACGAGAAATGTTAGCATCCTGAAAAGCAGCATTTACATCCAGAATCGACTTTTTCTTCTGTTGAACCGACGAGTTTGATTACAAGATCAACATATCAACAGCAGCTTTTGCTTTATAATCGAGAAAATGTGAAAATTCCTGCTAAAACTTGCTTTTAAAATCTGTAATTAAAACTGGTTATTGCCCATTATTTGAGCCGCAATGATCAACTGATTAACTGTCAAGTAGTAGTTTGATCTCCAGCCGTTGATTAATCGATTTGAGGAATTATTTAAGCTTTCTAAATGCAAATATTCCGATTTCTTTGCTTTTTTGTGACAGTAAATCGAGTATCTTTGGGATTTGGGAGATGTTAATCGACATTTTTCACTGCTTTTAAGACCAAACCACTAATCAATCAATCAAGAAATTCATCTAAACATCCATTATTCACTACACTGCAAAGACAAAGAGGGCTGCAATCACAAAAGGTTGGCTGTAGTTTGGTTTTAAGTTTCTGCTTTTGTTCACTCCACATGATTCTACGAGGTCACCGCATTAATTCACAGCCTTAAATTAACGGCATCCTCATTTAAAAGTTTCTCATGTCCACTCGCAACCAAACGCGGCTTAATTTTCAGAGCTTTTCTTTTTTTAAAGTCAGAGAGGAGCCGATGTGGTCGTCTGGCAGGTTTCTGAGGTCACGGCGGAGGTCAGAACATGTCAGCCGCTTCTCCGAGAAGTTGAAATGTTTCACTCGCCGAATTCAAAGCGGCCGTCAATCGGCCCGCACGTTTTGGCCTTTCATGGTGTTTTAACCGGCGCTTTTCATGCTGCGTGTCAATGAGGACGCGTTCTCCGACTGAACCCGGCGCTGCCCGGCTGCCCCTCGGCAACACAATTGACCCCAGACTGCAGCGTGTCCGGCAGCAGAGGACTGGCCGCCTTCCAGTTCGAATAAACGGGATGAGATGAAAATACTGATGCGCTTTTCTCGGCCCCGATGATTTGAAAAACCCACTTTAGTTTGCTGACTCTTTAACTTCAGGATCATTTATGCATTAGTCCTGTTTCACTCTGAATAAACTGTTTGGTTCTTCTGATTAACTTGAGGGAAAAACTGCTTTAACCTGCAGGTCTGGGAAACCACAGAAACTGCAGCCTTTTGGTTTTTAGTTTTTTTTTTTTTTTACAGAATCTGGCTACAGCAGTAGTTTATCTCAGACATTTTGAGTAAATATCACAATTTTAATGTTAGATTTGATTCATTTTTAAGAAAACAAAAGACACATAAAGCGACACATGATGAGTTCAAGGACCATTGAAGACCTGAAACGCTGATTTTTTTTTTAACAGTTTTTGACTTTGAAAAATAAAGTCTTTTTGATGATTTTTAAAATATGTTTAACTTCAGGATCATGTATGCATTAGCTGTGTTTCACTCTAAATGAACAGTTTGGTTGTTCTGATTAAAAATGAAACTAATCTGATCATCTTAAGTGAAAAACAACAAATGTTTCAACCTGCAGGTCTGAAAAACCACAGAAACTGCAGCCTTTTGGCTTTTAGGAGGCAGAAAATCTTTACTTTGAGTGTTTTTATCGTGTTCTATTTGGTTAATTTCCCAGAAAAAAAATGAAGGGGATGCAGGATGAGTTCAAGGAGCATTGAAAATTTGAAAATCTGAGGATTTTTTTCTATTTTACAGTTTCGGGCTCTGAAATAAAGCGTCATTTTGGTGATTTTTGAAAATATAACATGTTAAACAAGAGTTTGTTTTGAGGGCACTGCTATAAACACTAAAATTTTCATCCAAACCTTTACTTTTTTGTCCCATAAGACATTTAAAATCAAGAAACAATTACTCAAGCATTAAAGAAGTATTAAAGACAAATATTGCAGAAAATGTTGCTTGCAAGTTGCTTTTTTGGAGTTGTTTTTTTTTTTTTTTTTTTTACCTGAGAGATGTGGTATAAAGTGATTTTAGGGAAATATCATGATTTTAATGTTAGATTTGATTAATCTGCCAGAAAAAAACTGACAGTGATGCGGGACCATTGAAAACCTGAAAATCTGGGGAATTTTTAGTTTTTTTTTTAAAGTTTCTGGCTCTGAAAAAAAAAGTCATTTGGGGGAATAAAACAAAGAAACAAAAACACGTTTGGTGTACTACTGATGTGTAAGCTGAGCCAATCAAGCCTTTGATAGTTTATTACTTATTATTAATGCAGATGGAGCAGAGAATTGTATAAGAGAAGATATTATTCAAAAATTTTGAAGCCCAAATGTCCTCCAGTTCTGGAACGACCCAAATATACATAGAGAAAATGAACATAAACCAGATTTCGTCTTCAGAATGGGACACCTGGATGGATGTAAAACTGATTCATTAACAGAACTCAGATGTGTTTTTCATGCTTGAAAATGTCATGTTTCTATCAGTTGTACTGATGAAGTTCTGAGGCTCAGAAATGAAAGAAAAAGCTCAAAATCTGGACCCACCTTTATGTACTTAAGGGTGTGTTACTCTGAAAGTATTGACAGAATGAAGGTACATTTTTGCATGACTTCAGTACATATACTAAAGCTACTGTAGATAAAATAATCAGCTGATTCTGAGGGAGTCATGGTGGACGTTTTTGCAGATTTGGTTGTTTTTATGTGGAATGACACGTTCAAAAGCAGCTGTAATCCTTCCTGTGACTGATTTGTACGTGGATTAAAAGATAATTGAGGCTTTCTGACTCTCAGGTTGTGTTAATTTGATTAAAACCACAAATTAACTTCAGTTTTTGTTGCTAAAACACACTAAAAACACCCTTATCTGCTTACAACCTGATTTAGTGTGTGTTTGTATTGATATTTGGGGAGGTTTAGTCATAAATCATCAACTAATACAAAGATTTTGCCTTTAAAATACACCTATTTTGAATGCCGGCTCAGAAACCTGCTCTAATCTCACCCACAGTGCTGCCACCCAGTGCAGGCTGCCGTCAACAGCAGCCTCAGAAACAGATAACACCCTGGACATGTGTTTTAGTTAGCAACAAGAAGACTGTTTTATAAGCAGGCACTTTACACCAACTCCTCATTTCTCAGAGAAAAGAAGAAAAAAAAAACGGACGGGAAAAAAGCTGCCAGGCGGCTCAGACAGTTTATTTTTTCTGCCTATAAGCCATAATGAGGTTGTGCCCCGGGGAATCAGTCGAGCGGAATGTTATTAATGCCTCAAAAAAAGGGAGGAAAAAATCCTCGGCACCTTCTGCGGCCGTGGCATAAAGGCAGGAAAAGACTGTCAAACAATTAAAGTGAAGTGAATTCCCCGAGATGGAAGAGGGAAAGGAGAGGGAGAGGAATAAAAAAAAAACAACAAAAAAAAAAAAACAAGTGGATGAACAGGATGTGGAGGAGAAGCGATGAGCTCAGCTGTAGTTTAATCAGTGGTGTGAAAACTGTCCACAGACCTGCATGTTTTCACCACAGCAAGCGTGGATCAAACAGGCCGGAGGATCATTACTGTACATTGAACTCTACTCAGACGCCTTTAACATCCAAACCAACCACTGGGAGCCATGAAAGCTTATGAACAGCAGCTTTGGGCGACAACAGGTGAAAATATACCATTGTCCTTTAGCACAATGTAGACATATTTACATGGATAGTTGTTTTGTTTGTACTTTTAACGAAACAAAATGCAAAACTGCTGCATGTTTCTCCTCTTTAAAGGTGGAGGAAGTATTTAAAAGCGCAAAAAATACATTTAACCCTCCTGTTGTCCTCATTTATGGCACGAAAAAATATTGTTTCCTTGTCTGAAAAAAAAAAAAATCAAAAAATTCTGCAAAAAATTCCCCACATTTATAAAAAAAAATTACAAAATCTTCAGGAAGAAAATTGCTTAAAAGTTTCCCATAAAAGTTTTATTTTAAAAAATTGGCAAGAATAACAATTAAAAAATAAATTAAATAAAAAATACATATAAAAAATAGCAAATATTTTCAAAAATTTTTACATCTTTCAAAAAATTTCTAATAATATCTAAAGTGATTCCATATATATCAGTAAAAATTCTAATATATTTTTAAGAACATTCTGGAAACTTTTTTAACATTTAGTTTTTTTGTGAAAATCTATATTTTTTTCCCCACATTTTCAAACTTTAAAATGACACGAGGGTTAAATATAACTTAAAGTCCTGCATGAAAAGTCCTTCATCGCCCTAAAAGTCCTGGTACAGTCATTATCACTGATTTATTATTAAATATGGCATGACTATATTATTAATAGTGAAGCATCAGCGGTGTGTTACTGTTGCAGCTGCTTCAGGTGGGCAAAAAGCAACAAAAATGGTGAAACAGCACAGATGCAGCCAGAAATAATGTTTAAAAGCTCCAAAAATGCTGCAAATAATAACAATTCTCTGTTAAATAATGTTTTAACTGATATGTTTCTAGTAAAAATGTGTAATTTTACATTTACACATTATAAAAGAACCATTTTTTCATCATTTGTCCTCAATAAAAACAACTCTCGATGTGGAATAAAGCTTAAAAGTGACCAGAATGTATTTAGAAATTCACCAGTAGAACCAATAAAAGTAGTTTCATCTATAAAGAATTGTCTCTGATGTAAAATGCAAACGTCGCTCTATTATTAAAATGTCATTCAGTCTTCAGTTAGTCTTTACATCCAGCAGATCGGCAAACTTTCATCCACTTTAGTTCAGTTTGTAGCATTTCGTTTGCTTTATTATCTTTAGTTAAAAATGCAACAGACTAGTTTTAAATGCAGCAAATAATAGATCATGGAAAGCTGAGATGTAAATGCAACACTAGTGATCATAAATAATAAGCATAAAGCTTACGTTAATGTTTAAAGTCACAGAAGGACTGCAGATACGACAATACTGCTGTATGTTAAAGCTTCACAGTGAATGTTTTTAGCATTTAAAAGTATTTAACTTGAGGTTTTATTGGCACACATATTTAGTATATTTAGGAAAATTATCGGACGTACAATAAAGTCCGTAAAATACATCCTGTACACTGTGAAAAAAAAGGAATTAAAAGACAAAAAATTAAACTGTTAAAAAAATTATAAAAACAATGGAATATGACAACGTTCAAAACCTGTAATAAGGATAAAAATAATGATAATTATCCATAAAATAATAACTTTTAAGCTGATTTAACTCCAGCAAAACTGTGTAGTTTTGAATTAATATCTGTAAAATTCAGATTTATGATATTTGGTCTGTTTTTGTTTTAAATTCAGTATGTAAATTATTATTTTCTTTTCCGTGATTTCACAGTAGAAATCTGAACAAAACCAACATTGTTTTTGTGTTTTTCACTTATTGTGTATTATATTATATGTATTGTTATTATTGAAATTATAATTTTAACACACATTAAATAGATTTAAAGGATTAAACTTGAATTTAACAGTTTGTTTTATTAAATAAAGAAGAAATATTTGGAAATTTTTTGATAAATTTGTTGATCAATTTTTTAAAATAAACAAAATAAAATCTTAAATGAATAAAATCTTTCTTAAATAGGTTTAATGGTTGTTCAGAGTTAGAGGTTTTTATTTTTACATTTTGTTTTATACATTTTACTGTCGGTTTTGAACTTTTGATATTTTGGTTCAGATCAAAGTTAAAGAAAAAATCTAAAAATGAAGGTGAAAATTACTTTAAAGTAGTTCTTCTTATATAATGTAAAAAATCACTGTGCAACACTAATTTCTCCAAAACAGTCATTCCCAACACAACAACAGATTTTGTAATTTTTAGCGTTGTGCTAAAACGAGCTAACTCTTCAGTTGAAGCACTTCTCTTCTTCTTCAGTTCCTTTCTTCTGAAAATTTAACCTATTCTCCCACATTTTTACACTTATAAACGCCACATCTGTGCATTTTTATCCAAGTGTTGGGCAGGTGATGTCTTGCTCAGCAGCACTTCAGAAGAAACCGATGCAAAGGACACATTTGTTCATTTGAGAGCTGAAATCCAATTTTCCCGTTGGGTCCCTGTAGGCCGTGTTCGAGCCGCACAGCTACAATACTGAGGTGTTTGACACATTTTCATCTCCATTCAAAGAAGCCACATGACTCTGGTTTAATTTGCTTGGTTACATCCTCCGGTCCCAGCCTCCATTGTTCGCCTCGATGTGCCAGGGCGACATCCTCGCCGGAAGACGCTGTCACCGTCAGAGCTGGGCGCCCCGGCGGGTCGAGACCTCACCAAGCGCTGCACCTCATTGTCTGTCCTCACCTTTGTGTCTCCGAGTCTTCACGGACCGTCGCGCTGGCGGGTCGCTCAGACGTGACCCGACTGGGCTCGTCGGGGGAAACGCCGCTCGACAAATGCAGCTCCCACAGGAAGGCGAGAGGGGAAAGGAGGATGCAGGGGAAGCATATCAAACAAGGAGAGGTGAGCCACTCTGACACTTCCAGCAGATCTGCAGCTGGTGGCTTCGGAAAAAAGTAAAAAAAATCCTGAGATCTAGAGTCGCTCACATGCTTTGTTTTTTCATCCTGCTGACATGTGGGTGATATATTCTTTCACAGCAGAGCTCTTCAACCTTTTGCTCTGCCTCTTCCTGGTTCCCTTCACTGGCCCTTTAGCTTGCTTCGTGACTTTGAAATGCACAAATCAAAGTAGGAATGCTGTTCTGACTCGTGTACGTCAGATATTAAAATATTTATCTGCTCAAAGTAGGGATGTCCACAATTAACTGGAACATTCACGTTAGAAAATGGATTGTCGATCCGCTGTAGTACCTGATTTCACCACTAGATGGAGCCTCTTACTGTTTACTACAATAGTGATTGGAAAACACGATCGCTTGGCGAATCGGCAGTTCGTATTGGCAAGCAGAGAGCACTGTGGGGATTTAGCTAGCGACGGGCACCATGAAAAAGACTTCTGACACCTGTCGATCTCCAACAGAAGCCATTCGATTCAAAAAAGTTTGGCTTTATTATTACAGCGATGCTACACTCCAGTGACACAAGTAACTGAACCACTGACAAAAACTTCACATTTTTGGTCTTGACTAACTGATTATTAACATCAGTTAAGAAAACTGTTCAAACACAAGTTTTTTTACATCAAATGTGTCCAATAATTTTGAACGAATGCAAACAGGGTAATCTTGTATCCTAACAGGGTGTAACTTTAACATTAGTGGAACACATTTATATGTATTTGGCCTAACCTTAACCATCTTGCGTGCTATTTTAATGCGGTAAAAGCACAGAAAAGACGTGAAATCTGACAGATGTGGCATGGTAGTCTAATTTCATGATATAAGGTTAATACTGAAGTCGCCTTCTTCATAATCTGTATCATCATTTGTTCTTCAGATAAGGACGAAATACATAAATAGAACTGATGTGAAAACTATATGTAGTCACTAAACTCTGCTTTCTCAAAACGCCTCTAAAGGAACATATTAGACTAAAAAAAACACCAGCATTGGTTCTCTTTGTTTGTAAACCATGTTTGTTGTCCGCCAGCACTGCAGACACAAATCACAATCAAGAGAAGCTTAATAATAGCAGCCGTAATTACAAAGGCTCCAATCAGATGTCAATCTCCAGACAACGTAACCAGATCACCTCTTAACGTCTAACTGGACCACCAGTGACTGAAGGTTTCTTGAAATAAAAGTCCTCAGTCTCAGCTGTCAATGTGCTTGATGGTTAAGACACAAAAGAAGAAGAGCTGGATTCAGAAAAATCTGCATTTTAACCAGTTAGATGATATTGATTATCCAAAAGAGAATGTCATGAGAATAGAGAATTTGATCAAAAAACATGTCAAATTCATCTTTTATCTTGTTTTATTGGATGTTTTGTCTTTTTTTTTTTTTTTTTGCAAAATACAAGTATAGTAAAGTCATAACTGTATGCCAAAATAACTTTATTCTACATTTCATTTAAAAATTCATCTAAAATTACACATTTGCTCTCACCAGATTCTGTCAAAATCCAATAATTTCTGGGCTTCTCAAGCTTTTACTAACTGAGCTGTGGCCAACAGTCACATGAGAAAAATTATGTATATTTTCAGCTGAACCGCAGGCAGTGTGTAGATGAAGAAGGTGAATTAGAAGTATGGAAGCAAATTAAAAATGTAAATAGTAAAATATTGATAATCTGTGGAGCCTCCATGTTGTTCCCAGTATTGGTAACACCTTCATTATAAATGTTGATTCCATTTTTCCCCCATTTTTTGTACAATAAATAAACATTAGTTTTTCTGTTTTATGATTTATGTCACTCTAACTGTGTTTCTATGGTTTTAATCATTCATTGTTTCAGTCTAATTATTCTTAAACCTGTATTTTATCGTGTTTTTGAGTTTGACCTACGCAAAAAAGTTTACTACTATTGCCTTTTTATTTTTTATGTAAGAAAATTTCACAGCAATAAACTTGAACTCTACCTTTACAATCATTATATAAACAGGCAATATTTTTTAAATTGCAATAAATAGTTTTGTATGGATGTTTCGAAAAGCATCTCCAGTATTGAAAGGTACTACAGAAATAAAGTGTATTTTATTATTATTATTATTATTACAAATCTGCATAGAAATTAACATTTTTTACTTTATTTTCCTACAAAAGTACAATTTTGCATAAGTGAAGATTGGCAAAGGGTCTCACTGTGAAGAAAACACATTCAGCTTCTTTAAATTACCAACATCATCCCTCTGCATGAGATTAAATGTTTTTTTGCAGAGTTTTTGAATTTTTTTGACACCAGACTCGTGCAGGTTGTGGATGTGGAATATCCTTTCTAACCTAAAGTCTCTCCATCTGCATCTAAAAGACATCAGGTGGTGGGATATGAGAAAAAAAGACAGTAATTCTTCTGCAAAACTTTGAACTGCAGCACAAACTAGGCCAACAGTCACTTCAGCTTTCCACTGAAGTGAATTTTGTCCTGAGCGTTCTTGTTTTCACGCTCGGTGCCGAGGCCTCGCCCGTCACACCCATCAGCTCTGATATGCTGACAATCCCCTCATTAATTTGAACGGTGCAGCCGGGTTTGAAACATGAGAACCCTTCAGCCATTTCCCTAATGGTCTGCGAGCCGGCCGACCCGGGCGCAGCCGAGTGCTCGCCTCCGTGGCGGAGCTCGGTGGTGTTAGAGGTCCTTTCACTGCGAGCTGAGCAGCCATGATGGCTAACCACCACACCAGAGGCCCCTTTGTTTCTGCTGCAAACAGCTAAGCCTGTCACAGTCCGACATCAGGGTTCAGTGGTCTGTCAACATTTACCAGCAGATAAAGACAGAGAAGGGAAAATTCCAGCCCTGGAGAGCACATCGCTCCGTCCGCCGACTTTCACAGAGAAAGTGTGTGTGAAAAGACACGGAGCGAGCACTTATGTGTCTTTTTTCAGCGACAGCAGCCAAACAGAAAACACTCATGCGGGGAAGAAGGCGGCAAGAGTACATTAGAGCCCCCCGCCGATGAAAAGTGACGATGGAAAGCTCTGACAAATAGGACTGGATCCCGCCTCCCCTGGGCTCGAGCTGAGCTGCAGCTCGCTGTTGGGCCCGCGGGCCTCAAGCTCTGTTTGGAGGAGAAGGACGACCATCGCAAGCTTCGCCGGCTTAGATGTGTTTGAGACGAGACGCCGGGCGAAGATGTGGGATTTGGTTCCCGCCAGAGCCCCGACTAATAAACAACGCGGGGAATTGACAGCACAAAACAAGCTCTTTGAAACAGGCGGCGATCAGGGGCATCTCCAGCTAATCATCCACCTACAACTACTGATAGTTTTTTAGTTTTGCTGTTTGCTGGGAAATTTGTTTGCTAATTGGGCCGCAGACGACAAAGAGATCTACAAAGTTGCTCTGAAGGTTGTCGAACAAAATACAAATATGTGCTTCAAACGGCAGCGTCCTGCTGTCGGGGGAAACGGCAGATTAAAATGTGATTGATCAATATCAAGAAGATTCTCCTCAGAGGTTCAAGTTACCTTCAGTGTCATAAAACAGAAAAGTTTCAAATAAAGTTCAAATCTAAAGAGTCGAAAGCCCGACTCTAAACATTTAATTAGTCTCCAAACCCCCACACACAAAAAACACTTTTGGCCGGATTATCATGAGTGCTTAAACACTTTAAATGTTTCTTTTGTTGTTGTTTTTGACTCGAACAGTGAAGATTTCCCGTGTTTTGTTAAATTACAGATAAAACTGACACGGTCAAAGAAAATTATTTACATGATAAATGTAAAAAAAACAACAACTACTAAACCCGGATAAAACTGGAAATCATGTTCACATCAAAACCTATATTTTCAGAAATGGGAATAAATTATTTTGCTGTGTTTAAAAAAATTACAAATAAAACAAAATAATTATTATTTAATTACAAAATTATCAATTATATATTTTTTGATAATGATTTATAGTTATTAATTTCAAATTTACATATTCTTTAAGTTATTTTACTGTGTTTAAAAAATACAAATAAATAATTATTATTCAGTTATAACATTATTCAGCTATTTTACGTTACAAAATATTTATAATTATTAAATTTCACTGTAGATTCGGCATACTAATGATTCAGTTATATATATTTTTTAATTTACATATTTCCCCTTTGATAAATTACAGATAATACCAAGCAAAATCACAGTAAATATATTAATTTACAAGGTAACGAGAAAAAAAATAAAAATGAAGTCCACAATAAAAATCTACATTTTTACAAATACTAATTTTTCCTCATAAAGTTTGACCATAAAATATTTATTTACATTTTTTATATTGTATTTAAAGACAATAAAAAAAAGTAATGTTGATTTTTAAAAATGTTTGTTCATTTCTACGAAAAAAAATACACATTTAGGATTGAATTTTTTTTCTTTTTGACTGTTACTTTTTATTTATTTATTTTTTTGGACTGTTCGATTACCCCTGCTTTGTTTAACTGCTGATAATATCCAGTAAATCACAGAAATCGATATTAATTTACATGTTGACTGTAATTTGTTTGCTTACAGCATTTGACCGTGAAATCAAACTATGTTTACTCCATTTAAATTCACTAAATTTTCATTATTTTACAGATATTCGCCTTAATTTTCACACAACATTTTTACAGTATACAGGAGTTATTTTACTGATTATAAAGTACACACTACAATGTACCTGAATATACTGGATATATCTGCTTATATACGACACATAAAGCCTCAGGTCAAATACTGTTAACTTGAACTGCAAAGCTTTAATGTGCAGCAGTATTGCTGGTGACTTTAAACATTAACTTGAGCTTTCTACTTCTATAATCTATTGTTTGTCGTATTTAAAATTATTCTGTTGCATTACTAAATAAAGATAATAAGGGAAGCAGAATGCCACAAACTGAACTAAAGTGATCAAAGTGTCCGGATCTGCTGGATATAAAGTCTGTTCCTGTTGACAAGACTGAGTGACATTTTAATGATAGAGCAACGTTTGCATTTTACATCAGATTCTTCACAGATGAAACCACTTCTAATGGTTCCACTGTTGAAGTCACTTTTAAACTACAAAACATCACGAGTGATTTTTGTGTTGAGAGCAAATCAGTCAGTTAACGGCTTCTTTTTTACTCAAACACGAGCAGCTTAACATCTTTATATTCAGACTGCAGACACAGCATGTCTCTGTACCGTTGTTGGAAGACTCTGTATAAATTAATGTATTTATCATTATTATTGTTAGAGACAGATTTTTTAAACTATATTTTTAAATATTCATTTTATCTTTTATTTATGTACATATTACATATTATTGTGCTATTATAGTAGTAGTGGTTATAAATATTTTCTTAGTGTTTATTGTTTTACTCTCCATTTTCCTTTGTTCTAGTTCTTTTCCTCACTTGGATGTGTCATTATATTATTTTTTTTATCTGGTGATGTTGCAGTGATTCATTTGGAAAATCTTATCTATAATTATTACCAACTATTTGCACATTTATCAGATCTTCGTTCATACTGGACTTTTGTTGTTCACTGGTCTTCTTCAGGATCTCTTTTTTTCTTTTTTTGTCCTGTTTGTGAAGCATTTTGTCGGTGTAAAAGTTATCAATTACTGTTATTATTATCATTATTATTATTATTATCAATGGTGATGACTGGAAAGACTTTTCAAACATCGGGCCTCATATCAGTCACTTGTTAAACATTATTTAACTGAAATATCTCGTTAAACTCAGCCTTAAATGATGTGATCACTTTAAAACAATAAACTGAAACCACAACACCCTCATGTGTAAGTAACGGAGCGCTCTGAGGACGCTGCTTTCTTTCTTAAATGTCATGTGGTGTCACAGTGAAACTCCTCACACACTTACGGTACTTGGAGGAGGCATGTGAGGTGCAGGTCACATGATCCGAGTCGTCTCCGCCATCATCTTCTGGTTTCCACATATGTGTCACCTGTCGGTCCAATTACGTTCGTCCTCACGCCGGCCGATCCGTCCTGACTGCGGAAGACAAAAAGGCATCAGTCATCGGCGGGCGGCGGCGGTGTCACGGTCGCTTCGATGTCACGGAGCTGACGTGACTGAGGCCTGGTCGTTCTCCCTGCAGCCACGACAAGACAGAGGAGATCAGCGGCGGTTAATTATTTACTCAAACGTCCAGGTTGATGCTGCGACCACGAGTCATGCTTCTCGTTATGTCCTCAGCCATCAGGATGGCATCAGATGTGGAGCTCCACGAGAAGAAACTGATGAGGTAGAACATTACAACGGCTCACAGATGAAGTTAGGATGATCTCAGATCATGTCCAGATCTGGGACGTATCAGACAAGAAGTAAAACCAAAACAACTTCAGAACTTAGAGGATCTGAACCAGCAGCTTATTACATGGGCAGGGTTGGCTTTAAGATCTCTTTTCTCTGTTTTTGTTGTAAAAATACGTTAAACTCAATTTCACTAATTTCGACAAATAAAGAGCTCATATTCTGCACATTTAGAGGTTTATTTTGGGGGTCTTTACATGTTTTAACGGCCAAACACATTATTTTTCTCATATGTAATATTGCTGCAGCAGTTCTTCTCTCCCTTGGTTTGAAACACATCATTCAATAGTCATAAAGCAAATGATTTAGCATAAAGAGAAACAAAGTTTGCTTTCAGGCGAGGCAGGTGTGGTTTAATTCAACACATGTGGAATCATTATTTTAAGATGCAGTCGACTTTTTGACTTATTATTTCCATTTTCAGTCACTATTTGGTTTAGTTTAGGCACTTAAACTCCTCCTCGGCTGGATTTCCTCCTGTAGAATGATAATGAGGTTGAGTCAGACCATTCTCCAGTGCTGTGGAGATAGATCTAACTATGACAGACTACTTTGGTATCAACATTTGGCTTAGTAAGTTTGCAGACTTATTACAAGCACAAAAAGAAATGAAGGAAAACGTCCAAAAGCAGAATATTGGCTCTTGAACAGTCAGTTTTTGGAAAGAGTCCAAGTTACTTATACCACCTCTATACACTTGTGTATTTGCTGAAAATCATAAATGATTTTGATGTTACTTCATGAAAGACACAAAGTGGCTTTAAATCTAGTTGCAGAACCATATTAGTAATATAAATGTTCCATCCAGCTAACATGCACTGGAACCATGGTCACAAACACATAATTTCGACCACAAATGCACAAAAAACTAATGCTGCACCGGTTTCCTTTGCTCTAATGAGCAGCAACAGAGGAAACTTGCTTCTTGGAAACACCTCCAGGAAACCACGATTCTGCAGTGTGTTCATTTGGGCTCCGGTCCGTGAAGATTCCCCCCAAAACAGAAAAAGGTTAAGAGTGTGGAAACATCAACTGCCAGAATCAAATATTCTGCGATTGCAAACAGATGTCCACTGTGACTCCTCTGACCACCAAAACTACAAGAAAGCGACAGTTTTTATTGGAGAAAGACTAAAAAATTCTAATCTTTTAGCTACTGGACTTACGTACATTCACTGACAAACAATCTAAAACCTTAAAATATTTAAACTACAATGAGAATAAACAAAGAAAAACAGAAAATCCTCTTGTTTGAGGAGCTACAATCAGGGGATATTTGGTATTTTTGACTTAATGGCCTAAATGATAGTTGATTGCTCTTGAAGATCTCAGATATACTTTTGTATCTTTTTTCAGCTCAATCAAAGCTGCTCTATGGAGTACGGACAACTTAAAGTAGCTACTGAGCACATCCTTGAGCATGTTTCAGCCACTCAGGTGACACTTTCTGACAGCCAAGGACTAATGCAAATTATCATATGTGCACTCCATGGATTTCCAGCGATAAATAATAGATAGGTGGCTGCAGTGTGCACTAAATGTTGAAAACTGTAAGAAAAGGAGAAATATTAGAAATTTCCTCTACAAATTCAGCACGTTTGTGGACAAGACTACTATGAAGATTAACTTTAAAGGCTACAAAAATGACTACATTTACACAGAAGTTGATTCTAAATGTACAAATGGAGCAAAAAACATATTTTTAGTCTCATTTGTCTATCAGGTCAAGCTAACAGCTTCCATTCCACCTGAATGGGACTGCACCAACAGATGATGGACAAGAAAAGAAAGAAACAGCAGAAAGAAAGACAAGAGAATGTGTTTGGTAGCTTCTTTTAGTTGTCTACAACTCCACAAAGCAGCTTTAATTGAGCTGATAAAAGGGAATCTGAGGTCTTCAGGAATATTTAAATATCGTAAACGGCATTAATCACGTCAAAAAAAAAATCAAATGTCCTCCAAATCCAGCTTCTCAAGAAAGGAAATTTGCTGCTTTTCTGCTTTTCAGAAGACTCGTACAGACTGCGGCACTAAAAAACACAAGTAACAGCAATGTCCAAACATTCCTACTCCACCTGAACTCAGCAAAAGTTTTACTGGTTGGAGGTCAATTAGGACGAAGCAAATTGGACCCATCTTGGAGGTTATTAAGCATGTTTGTGTACAAGAAAACTGTGCAGGTTAATTGCACAAGCATTGAAAATGTCAAGCTAACTGTTTCTACTCCACCTGTATGGATACAAACTGCTGCCTGCCTTCAAAAACGCCCATTTAACTGCCGCCTAGATGCGATTTCGGCCACGCTGTCACACCGAGCAGCAGCGGAAATATTTAGTGCCGGAGATTTGAGCGCGTCCTCCCCAGCCGCTGCCGGAGAGGCTCAGTCGGCTGAACTCTGCTGGAATGCGATGGAGGAACCAGGTTGGGTTTCACGAGCAGGTGTCTGTTGTTTTTCTCCCTCATGTTTCTCACACTGTTTCACCACCTGTTCTCATCTCCACTCCTTCCCAGGTTTTTTTTTTTTCCTCTGTTGCTTTGCAGACCTCAGAAAACACTACAGGGTGTATGCAGACATTTACCTCTTCTCAGGATCTGCAGTAGCACAACTAAAAAGAGTGTCCTATTTTGGCTTTTTCTCCTTCTGGATAATATATTTCTGCAGGATTACGAATCATTTTATCAGTATAAACCAACAAAAATAGTTAAATCTGACAGCATATAGCCACTTCAACTCTCAATTGAAGCTAATTATGTTCATATTTTGATTTAATTAAGATGGGAAATACAGAGTTTGTGCAGTTTGTGTTCATGAAATTGGCTTTGAAGCGTCCTTCTGCCTTTAAAATATGTCAACCTGCATAAGGGGACACTTAAAAAAACAGCTACATGCAATATTTTTTGACTTTAGCATGGAATTGAACTCTATTTGATGGTGTTCTGTGCATTTTCTTGCATTTAAATGAGTTAAAATTTCAATTTCAGCTTAAACTATTTGGAAATTAGTTGGTAGGAACAACTAGAGAGCCATAAATTTGAGTCATTTTGCATCTTATTTGGCAGGTAAAGGTACATTGTCACATTTACGACTGATTTTTTTAGGCATATATGAAGCATAGATTGACAGCCAAGGGTTAATACTGTGTATTATACAGTAAATAGTGTTTTTGGACACTGCTAGGTCATCTACCAAGACTGTTTCTTGTGTTTCAGGTTGTGACAAACGCTGTGGAGGAGCAGGCGGGGTGAAACTGTGAGGTGGAAAGAGGAAGAAAAACCAGAATTTGTGATCGCCGGCGTGTCTGCCAGTGTTCCCCCTCTTTGCCTGACACCCTTTTTCCATGTTGCGTTCGCGGCGCTACACTTGTCAATGTATTTGTTCAAGCAACTCGGCCGGCGGTCCCTGCGAGGGCCGTGCACCGCTGCCTCCTCTCTTCCCCACGTCTCTTTTTTAAAAAGCGGTGGCTCCTGCTTGAATGCTCTCTGTGTCCATGCCCAGTGCCCTAATCCAGGGCCTGCTCTTCCTCTAAGCAGGGAGTTAACTTAATCCCTCTCATTTAGGCAGCTGCACTGCCGGGGAACTATGGGAAAAAAAGAAAAAGTTATAACTCTGTGACAGACACTTTCAGCTGTTGTGACGGCACCTCCCCGATTCAGCTGCCTTAACATGCAACTCTCACTCCCGGCCCGGTATTTTAATGCGTCTGTGAATAATGCATGGAGGCCGGCGAGCATGGAAGGAAGGAAGGCAGGGAGGGAGGTGTGCATGGCCGGGGTGATAGCTGACTGAAGTCTGGGAAGCACAGACTGGCATCTTTCTGCAGAAACATTCGACTGCCAGAAGCAAATATGCCGCGAATGTAAACGGTCACTAACAGAAAGACGACCACTGTGACCCGTCTGACCACCAAAACTACAAGAAAGTGACGGTTTTGAATGCAGGAAGACTAAAAAAAGAATAATATTTTAGCTACCAATCTACAAAAATCTGATTTGCGTACGTTCACCTACAAACAATCTAAAACCTTCAAAATATGACAGCTACAATGAGATTAGACAAAGAAAAGCAGCAAATCGTCTTGTTTGAGAACCTGGAATTGTTATTTTTGACTTAATTTATCACCTGCATGATAAGCAAATGCTCCTGAAGACCTCAGATTAGCTTTTTAACCTTCTTTCAACTACTTTAAGCTGCTCTGTAGAGATTTGGACAACTAGACAATGCTATTAAACCATTTTTCATTCTATTCTTATGCATGCTTTAGTCACTCAGGTGACACTTTCTGACTGCAAATGGCACTAATGCAAATTATCGCATGTGCAATCTATAAATTTCCAATGATTAACAATAGATAGGTGGCTGCAGTGTGCTACAAGTGCTGAAAATCACTGGAAAAGGGTGAAAAAATACGAATTTCCTCTGCCAATTCAGTATGTTTGTGAACAAGAAAACTATGCAAGATAACTAAAAATTTGCAAATTTACACAAAACCTGACTACAAATGTACAAACGTAGCAAAAAAACATATTTTTCGGCTCATTTGTCTGTCAGGTCAAGATAACAGTTTCTATTCCACTTCAGTGGAACACTACCATCAGAAGATGGGCAAGATAAGAAAGAAAAACTGAAAAAAAAGACAGAAAACACGCTCATTAGCTCCTTTTAGCGATCAGAAATTTCAAAGAGCAGCTTTAAGTGAGCTGAACAATCATTCAAAAAGCATCTCTGAGATCTTTAGGAGCATCTACTTATCATTAAGGTCATTAACCACGTCAAAAATACCAGACATCCTCGAAATCAAGCTTCTCAAACAACAGGATTTGCAGTTTTTTACGGCACTAAATAACACAAGTAACAGCAACGTCCAAACATTTCAACTCCACCTGCACTCAACTGAAGTCTTATTGGTTGGAGCTCAATTAGGAGGAAGCTCGTATTGTGGACGAAGAATAGCGATGAACGGACCAACATTAATGCAAATTTGTCTTTTTAGAGACTGCAAGTTAAGATAGCTACTGTTTATGCTGCTTGTGTAAGTTTAATATGAGACTTTTAATGGGTTTGATTGGTTTTGCTCCCTTTATTTGACATGTCTCAATTAAAAATTCGCCAAAACTAAACTGTTTGCCTCAACCAAATTCTGTAAAAGACGGAAAGTTCAGCGACTGTTGACACAACTGTAAAGCTATTAGTGACTTAAGTGCAAGCAGCAGTCAAGTGATGAAAATTTTGAGATTTTTTGGGCTGAATTGTACAGATTGAGAGCAAATGGAAGAAAAAATGGTTTAAAAATATAAAACAGAGGAGCAGGATACATTCAGCACGGTGAAACGTCTTTCTAGGGTAAGAATAGTGGGAAAAACAGCTAAAAATGCAAATATCTGCAGCATGTGGAGCTACTGTATTTTTAAGTGTTGGTCATAACTGTGTGCACCTGGAATTTATTGTTATTCAGCTTCTCTTTTCCTTGTATTCTTACGATTTACGGTGTTATATTCCCCAAAGGATCATCATATGATCTTTTAACTGAATACTCTCTAAAACTAATGTGGTTCTACTTCTGAGAAAAGCTCTATTTTCTTTAAACAGGAGGGAAAAAGGGCGAGAGGTGCTTGTTTTTCCTACAAGTCCAGCACTTATGGGAGGTTAATCTCTCTCTGGAGATTGTTATTAATGTACATTTAGCATGCTGCTGTGATAAATTCAAACATTGTTCGGTATATTCTAAGTACAATGTTTCTGAAATTCACAGAATACAACGAGGCAGGAGAGTGTTTATCAGGTACAGTTTGGTGCCTCTGTTTTCACATGTGTAGCGGTGTTTCGAGCTGAAGTTTCTTTGTGAACCTTTGCAGAGCTTCTCCTCACACCAGCGCAGACTTTCGTCTCCTCGCCGTGGAACAGCTTCACACCTCTGCACTTCACTCCGCGGAAAAACTCTCATTAAAGTGGCCAGCGGAGGTCAGGAAACACAATTTGCAATTTTCTGCAAACATCTGAGCTACTTATCCGTGAAATTTCGAACCTCGCAAAAACATTTCAGAGGGCGTCAACACCGGTCAGCAAAGACTAGCTGCCTCCTTTATCCTTCGCCCACATCTGGCACTTCCAGCCTGCTGAACATTTGTAATGGGCCGTGATTAGAGCGTAGGACGGATACGGTAATAAGCCCTGGAACCTTGTCAAGAGAGAGGTCAGATCAGAAGACAAATAAATAGGAAATTGCTCCCTGCGAGGCTTCTCACTGTCACCCTGTGCTTGTTACCTTGAGTGCTAAAAAGGTATTTATCTGACTCCCTCCTCGCTGTTTAAACAGACGTCCGCCGGGCTTAATTGCGCTTCGGCCTCAGGAGTTCACTTGGCGAGGTGCAGGTGCGCCGTCCAAGAAAAATAATTGAACAAACAATTATAATGTGTGTTCCCACACTGCCGATTATAGGCAGAGGAGCTCACAGGCTTTTGTGCTATTTAGCTTCGCCCTCACTCCGGTATATATCACCACAGGAGTGTTGAAATGCCGCGAAGATCTACGGCAGACTGCTGTGTATTCTGGCAGCGAGCGTCTGGACAATCCCTGGGAAAGAATCCACAGCAAACATGCAGAATCTCCTGGTGCCTTTCCGTTGCTGTCCGCTCACCGTCGTCGTAGAGGAAACTATCGCCGCCTCAGGACGTCAACACGTCTCGGGCCTCAGAGACATGTCGGCCGTGGAAAAGATCCCCGAACCCAAACACACTCGTCATTCCTCGGAGCTCTTTTGTTTTCGCCTTTCGGTCCCATTGTTCCTCATGTTTTCGTTAGATGACACCCGGTACGTCTTCACTGTCACTGGCTTATTTGTACAGGACAGCTGGAAAATGGAAACTGTCCGGCTTAGTCACAAAGTCATTCTGGGCAAAAATTTGGGAGGCTTTCGTTCTCGGTACACTTCAGCAGCTCAAATACTCAAACCGAATATTATACTACAAAAACAACCACCTTTTAACATTTTGTAACCTTTTATTTAAGCTAAAAGTGAGGTGAGAGCAGGTATTGTGAGGTGGATGTAAAAAAGTAAAGTAAAACTTCTATCTTGACCACTTAGATATTAACTGCTGATGCTTTATAACCAATCAGTCTCATTTATAGCAGATTTGGCCTCAAAAAGACAAAGAAATTTGCTTTAAAACCAGTAAAAGTAAGAAAATATGATTTTTTTTTAAAAAAAAGGCTGATATTTACCAAATATTTTCGAGAAATTGACTAGAAATTCTATCCAGGTGACCTGTACGATGTAATTGTGAGGGTACAGATTTCCCTGTTTTGTTAAATTGAAGATAATAAATAATAAAATCTAAAAAAAAAAAAGAGTAAAACATGAACAAATTAAATAAAATAATAATAATAAAAGAGAGTAAAACTAAAAATTCAACAAATAACAGTAAAACAACAAAAAAGCAAAACAAAAATTATAATACAACATAAAATAGTAAAATAGAGTAAAATAATTGAAAAACAGTAAATCATTTATTCAGTGTTTGAACCTCCACTATATGTATTTTCACATGAGATTATGTTCTTTTTCCCATTTTTTTGGCTGTTTGACTGTAAATTTTCACAATTTTAAGGTATTTAAAGCTGCTAAAGCATAACTATTTTACAGTAGGGCTGCAACTAATGACGGGTCGACTAATCGTCTGAGCACGATACGTCATCAAAAGCGGAAGTGAGCGCGTAATGCAACAGAAATCACCGGAGCGCGAAACACGGACGGACATCGGTATATATTATGTATGCACGATGCAGCACCGATGTCCGCGTTGAGATACAGCTGTATAGTAAACGCTGACGTCCGCGTTTACGATAGATCGCGGATGTCCGTGCTGCATCGTGCATACATAATATATGCACGATGCATCGCTGATGTCTGTCCGGACAGTGATTTCTGTTGCACTGCGCGCTCACTTCCGCTTTTGATGACGTATCGCGCTCAGACGATTAGTCGACGCGTCATTAGTTGCAGCCCTATTTTACAGACATATAACAGTTGCATACATTTTTTAAAACATTACAGTAGGTCACTATTTTTCATCGATGTGTAGGCAGGCTTTCGGGCATAAACTTTGACAAATTCTTTAAATCTCTTCTGCATCCCTTCCAGTGTACTAAAAGTGAATTTTATGCAACTCAACAGCCTTCACAGTTGGAAGTTTAGCTTCCAACTGCAGCCTGGTTAACATTTACCGAAACATTCTTTGACAAACTTCTCTCAATCCTGGTACCGATCCATAAACTACTCTACTTGTGTGTTTGCTTCTATATTTCTAACACAAAACTAGTTTGCGAGCAAGAAAAACTCACTTTGAAACATTTCTGTAGCCACCAGCCCTCTGGAGGCTTCAAACTTGTCCAACAGCAAAGATTTTCTATGCCACGTTTTTTTTTTTTTTTGGGTAGGTTTTTTTGCCACATTTTGAGGAAAGGAACACCAGGTTATGTGTTCAAACTGTTTTGGATGCTTCCAAGTTTGGATTTGCCCGATCGAATGTGATTTCTCCTGAGGAATCCTCGTTTCCGTGCAGGAGGACTTCAGTCGTGGCTGTTGTTGTATGCGTTTAATTTTTTTTCTTCTTCTTTTCATCTCTCCGTCTTCCTCTCCTTCCCCTTTCGCCGTTCTTCCAGAGATGCGTAGTTGTTGGCAGTGCTTATGTAATAACAGATGGAAGCTAGAAATTAACACGTCTTGCCTCTCTTGTTGTTCTCCTCTCTCCATTTATTTTTAATGCTGCGAGCTCGAGCGTCTTCGGTTGTGTCTTTGTGTGACCCGGCAGGCCAGCAGCACCTGTCAGGAGTGGATCCACCGTGGTTGGTGCCTAATTAGCACACAAGGAATTTGGTGGCACGAAACATCGACGGGAAGAGAAAAGAGTGTGCAATCAGGATTTGTTGGCACGCACAAGAACACACGACGAGGAATCAGGCGAGGAGGAGGAAGAGGAAGAGGTTGGGGTTTGTTGGTGTGGGAGTGGAAGGTTGAATGTGTGGCCCTGATGCTTTATACATTCGAAAAGACGGAAAAAAGAAGCGTTTGAAAGTTATAAAAATTATAAAATGTCCAGTTGTAAGAGTTAAAACCTTAAAGTAGCTACAGTCAAGCCACATGACTGAAATAACAGGTGCACTGTAAAAAAATGGTTGAAATATTGCATCCCTTGTGCAAAATGAAGGAGCTTTGGATGCTATAAGAGAATAGTGAGTCTCTTGTTTTGGCATATGGTTACAAGCCTCTACTGTACACTGTAAAAAAATCAAATTTTTTTTTTAAAAAATAGCTGCAAGCGTGACAGAAAAAAATGCGTTAAAAATGTTGGTCTACAGCAATATTCATAAAATAACTGTAAATATCTGTAAAATAATATTTTCGGCCGATTTAAATACAGAAAAACACTGTTATTTTCCAAAACCTTGTGAATAAACAAATTATTATATGTAAAAAGCTTTTTATTTATGTGGATATAATGATTTTTTTTTTTTTTTTTTTTTGGTGATTCCACTAGATGCTTTTTGTACGTGAACAAAACAGGAAAAAGATAGTAAAATAATAATTTAAAAAAAATTATTTGCTATTTTGAAATTCTTAAAAAAATCTTTAAAATAATGACAAGTATCTGTGAAATAATTAGATTTTTTGCTGATGTAATTGCAATTAAAATAGTGCTAAATGTTGTAAAAGAATGAATTGCCATTTGTCTAAATAACGATTTTTGAAGTGGATATTATAGTTCCAGCTTTAACATGTAAATTAATACTCTTTTCTACAATTTTATGATTCGCAAAACAAGTGAAAATTGTAAAAATAATAGCAAATTGTTCATTAAATGCAGTCAAAAGCTGTTAAATTATGTTAAGCTTAAGCAGAAAATTGTGTTATTAAGTCAAAATCACCGTACTCTACATGCCTCATTTCAAAACTGGCCAAAAATAAATTAGTAGGCATTAACTAGAGTCTGTTAAAAACTAAAAACTCTGCACTCTTTGTTGCAACTGTGAAACCATGCGTGACTCCACTACAACCAGCAGGCATATAACAAAAGATCAGGAATTATTTAGCTGAACTGCAGAATGTGTTTGTACAGAGTAAATAGAAGACAAGCACGCAAACAAATGAAAAATGTAAACAGTAAATTCTCAACAGCCATGATCTAATTTTCCTGTATTGTAAGCACCTGTGGCCACTACATGTGTACATGTTAACTTCAATTCTAACAAAGTGAACAGTCATAGAAATTCAAGTTTTGCTTGCTTTATGGTTTCTGGCAACATAACTCTGGAACGGCTCGAGGAACACGACCAAGAGCTCCAGGTGTTGACTGGTTCTCCCCAGTTTTCAATCTCCAAGCTTTTTTAGCAACACAAAGCAGAACTACACGATATTATTCAGGTGGTTGTGATGTTCTGTCAGACTGGAAACCCTTCGTACTTCAACCATTAACATCTAGACTTGGACAGATCTTGCGCACAACAAAGTAAAAACACTCAAACTCAAATCACCACACTACAACACCAAATCTGCTTCCTGTTCTCATGCTCCTCTGATGATGAACCATCTTTTCGAGTCACCAAGATGCCAACGCAAAACTTCAACCCTTCAGAGCTCGTACGAGACGTTTCCTGCTTCCTCTCAGACTTTCTTGACTAAAACAACAAAAGTTTAAACAGAAGAAGGAACGTCAGATAAAGAATTTATAGGTGGCATCTTTTAGTTTCAAGTTGATGAATGATTCCAACAATTGCGACGGACTTTGTTCAGGCATTGATTGGTTATTACAGCGTCATCAAAGTGCGAACATCTGAGTGCTCGAAGAGGAAGAAAAAAAGAGGAAGGAAGCGGCTGCTGGAAGCGATTGTGACGAGGTTTGACTTTGTGTCCACGGCATGATTTATTTATCAACTCGACGGCAGTTTTCATGGTTAGATTGGGGCGACGGGGGGGCTGTCGCGAAGTTAAAAAGAGTGGAGGGAGCTACAAGGAGCAGACATGACCTCGGTTTGACGAGAGGGAATCAAAAAGATCACGATAGCTCTTGTGCCCACAACACTGAAAGGGAACAAATGGCTCTTTAATATTTCCATGCATAGCAAAGGGAAAAAAAAGAAGAAGAAAAAAAAATCACGAGGACGGTGATGAATAAAACAAAAAGAAGCAACAAGAAAGGGGCTGCAGCGGCGGCGGCGTCTTTGTGAGGCTGGGGAGGAAATATGCGCCGTGTCAAAAGCCGTCATCTTTTTATCTAATGGGTGCGATGGCTGTAATGCATCCATGTGGCCCTCACTTTAATAATTGAACAGACATCAGGGCAGCACCTGCTGGGAGCCCAAATCATCGTCGCAGCTTTGAACAAACCGCTGTGACATTGCGGCACCAGGAAAAAAAAAGGCGGAAAAAAAAGGGATGCATTCGAGGCGGTGAACATGGCCCGGGGCTACAGAGTAATGAGCACGTCTCCACGGAGCCTCCACAGATTCACTATTTGAAAATTGTTTCTTGTCTTAATAAATCCTAAATGTGTAATTTACTCGTGAAAAAGGAACAACAAAGCAGCTGACGTTCCCCTCTGCCTCCCATCTCCCCTGTAAAATGACAGAAGTCGCCCCGGTCGGGTTTCCTCAGGTGTAGACGAAGCTCCCCTCAGATTTCCTCGCCCGTCCTCCCCCTCCTTCCCATCTCTGCTCCCCCCAAATTGCAAAGTCATTGAAATTCTCTGTGTGCTTTTGCAGGAATTATAAAACCTTCTGAATCAATTACGACATCAATCGGGCTGAAATCTGCGGACGATGAATATGTATAAAAGTACACACATATCCGGCTAATTAAACAAGGCCGTCAGAAATCACTTCAGACAGGTCCGGCAAACGCACAGCGAGCATACATTAACCAGCGGGAAGTTCAGGCCAAGAGACAGCTGAAGCAGGCGCTGAATGCTGAACACAAATTATATGGAGATCTGGCTCCTCAACAACAACTTTAATGCACTTCACTGTGCAAAATGCTGATTGTACGCCAGATGTATTTTAAATAAATTGTGGCCATTCCTGCATGGATTGTCAGATCAGCGTTAAGGAAGTAACTCCAGTGAGGCCATAAACTCCCGCAAGATCACTGGCGTCAATTGGTTTTCATAATTATATTGATTGTCAATCTGTCAGGGAGTAATTAAACTTGTGGCCCTCTCTGACAGCTTAAATAATGCAACCGATACTGGGATTTTGTGCAAATACTGACAAATGTGTCTGATAAAATCACGATTTTTCTAACCTTGTTAACATGTTAATTTGGTTATATTTACATGCTGAGTGAAATTAGCACTCAACACCATGCCTAGGGAAGTCTAGGGTTTTCTGTTAATTGATTTACTGCCGTTAAAAATATATTAATCAGCATGTCAGAAAATGTTTTGAACTTTAGCTGTAGTACTTGGCTGTGCCACCAGGTGGAGCCTCTTGCTGTTTACTGAAAAAGAAAACTGTTGTTTGTATTAAATAGTGTATGAAGCAGTTTTGTGTTGACAAGCAGAGATAATTCCGTGGGTTTAGCTAGCAAAGCGCACCATGACAAAGACTTCTGTCACAGTTAATGACTTCTTGGCTGACTTTAACACTGCTGAAATAAATAATGCTCACTTCACTTTGGATTTTGATGTAGATACTGGTAAATATTTAGAGATTACAAAGTTTAATAACTTTTTTATCAAACGCAAATTTTAAAGGTCGTTACCCCAAAAAAATTAACTTGATTAAGATCTCTAAAATTTGAATATTGATAGCATAAAAAAGTAGAAGGATATTTTTAAATTTCAAAAACAACTTGTCAGTGCCCTCTGGTGGACAAATCATGCAACAGATGTACTTAACGCTACTCAAAGATAATTGCACATTTTTATGCTGCATTTTCTCATCTGGAAACAGAAAATAGTGGTAAAACTGTCTAAATTAAATTAAAAAGGACGAGAAACAACCGGTGTTTCAGTGGTAAAAGATGATTCTGACTCAAATCAGGGGCGACAATAAGCCAACATACTGGGTTTATAAAAACTTGTATATCTGACATGATAACAATAAAGTGCCAATTCCTCTGATTTTATCATCATGCTAAATGTGCTACATACAGTATACTACCACACAGTACTAGTATTAAGAGAAATGCAGTAATAAAATCGCACATTTCTGCAAATTTTTGTCTACTTTCCACTGGACAAAATGGACTTCTCCATCTGCAGGCTATTCACTTCACCCTTCAAATTAGCAAATGATGAAACTCTTGTGCAATCCCACGTTCAGCTGTACCAAATGAATTCACTTACAAAAAGAGAAAACAAAAACATAAATCATCTTCAGAAAACCAAAAAATGAATTCACAAACAGCTCCTCTCTGCACTCGGACTGCTCTCTGGTTTCTCTTTCTTTCTTAAATACAACGCCAGGTCCATCATTAAGCTGAACTGTCTCGTGCCTCAGGGTGTAAAAGCACAGAGATCTCTTCCGTTTACCCATTAGGAAGTTCGAGAAGTGAAAATTAGGCTCATTTTTACTGTTACTGAACAACTTAACATACGGAGTACAGAGAGAGTTCAAACTAAGGAGCTTGTTGGATGGCTTTAACAGGTGCAACTGCGACTTCTGGGACTTTATTGGCCTTTGTTCCCACTCTTAGTAAGACATAACCCAAGTCATGTACAATTTATTATCTTGGTACTATGGTTAGATTTTTAAAGAGTAGTAAACCTCAGTGTTTGACATTTCAGAGTAAATGGCTTAACTTGTTGGATAAAGGAAAAAAAAATTCAAAGTGTCTTAATTAACCAGAAACATCACATGAACAACAACTCAGACAGTTGGTGGAAATTTTGCTGCATTGCTCATCGAGTTGTTGACTTTAAACATGCAGAAACATTGTGGGCGAAAGCAAAAATTTGGGTGATGGTAGGACACTTTAAATTATTAATGCAAATTCATGTGATGCAGATACATTTTTTGCAAAGATTTTTTATATGTATATTTACATATGATTTTTAAGATGTAACTGCTAGTTGCTGTACACGTAGCTCTCGACGAGAGATCACCAGAAATAATATGGGAGACTCTGAAATCATCCAGAGAAAGATTCTTGGGTTTGAAGGAGCTTGCTAAAATGGAGCTTTTCAATGAGTCCTGACAGTTAGGCACTATGTTTGGTGGACACACATCACAAACACACCATCTCCACTGTCAAGCATAGTGGGGGCAGTTTCATAATGTGAAGCACGGTGGTGGCAGCATCATGGTGTGAAGCATGGTGGTGGCAGCATCATGATAGTGGTGGCAGCATCATAACTTAAAGCATGGTGGTGGCAGTATCATAGTGTGAAGCACGGTGGTGGCAGCATCATCATATGAAGCACGGTGGTGGCATCATCATCATATGAAGCACGGTGGTGGCAGCATCATGGTGTGAAACATGGTGGTGGCAGCATCATGATAGTGGTGGCAGCATCATAACTTAAAGCATGGTGGTGGCAGCATCATAACTTAAAGCATGGTGGTGGCAGTATCATAGTGTGAAGCACGGTGGTGGCAGCATCATCATATGAAGCATGGTGGTGGCAGCATCATCATATGAAGCACGGTGGTGGCAGTATCATGATAGTGGTGGCAGCATCATAACTTAAAGCATGGTGGTGGCAGCATCATGATGTGAAGCACGGTGGTGGCAGCATCATCATATGAAGCACGGTGGTGGCAGCATCATCATATGAAGCACAGTGGTGGCATCGTCATCATATGAAGCATGGTGGTGGCAGCATCATGGTATGGGAATGCTTTTCTGCAGCAGGTCTTGAAAGGTTTGTAAAGGTAGAGGATAAAATGAATGCAGCAAAGTATAAAGAAATCATCGAGGAGAACCTGATGTCGTCTTCAAGAGAACTGTGATTTGGCAGAAGATTTGTTTTCCGGCAAGACAATTTGCCAAAGCTGTAGAGAAATGGTTTAAAGATGACAACCTGAATGTTCTGGAAGCCAAGACAGAGCCCAGACCTCAATTTAAGTGGGAATTTTATCTGGACTTAAAAAGCCTGTTCACCCAGGATCCCAATGCTGCCATGCAGAGTTTGAGCAGTTCTGCAAAGAAGAATGGGGTAGAATTGCAAATTCCATTTGTGCAAGATTAACTGAGACCTTTCCACACAGTCTTCACGCTGAAAAAGTTAAAGCTAAAGATGCATCTACTCAATACTGACATGAAGGGCATGAAAACGTATGCAACCACATATTTAAGATTTTAAATGTCAAATTAATTGACATTACTTTACAGAAATATGCCTTCACTTTGACATCTTGTAAATTCTCGTCAAATAAGCCACTTTATTGAAGTTGCACTGCAGTAAAAGAGGGAAACTTTAGCTCCGTATGCCACACTTCTCTCCGTTAAAGCTCCACTTGGTGATGCACAGCGATATTTCTGCACCAACATGCCACCTCATGTGCTTTCACCTCGTCCTCCTGCTGGATAACAGCCTCGGCTAAACGCCTGAAAATGCACAAATTTCCTCTGAACGAAATCAGCTATGATAAAAATCACCTCGCGCCGACTTCTCCCTCGTCTCGCTTGACACAAAGTTACCCAGGCGCCTCGGCGGCGGAGGAGTTTGGCGGTTTTAATTTTTTATTTTTCAGCTCCTCGGCCAGTTGTCCCCGGGCCTCGGCTGTCTCTGCCCATGACTCCCGTTCTGAGATGAGCTGAGGGAAGGAAGGCAAAGGGGGAAGCAGAGCCCAGCCAAGAGGCCCTGAGGCCGAGGCCCTCTCTGGACCCCCAACCCCAGGTCACCGAGCACCTCGGGTCAGCCGGGCCTGGTGAGGGAATCGCCCAGCTACCGGATCAAGGAGGAGGAAGGAGGGAGGAGGAGGAGACTCCCCCGGTGTCTTGTGTAATCAACATTTAGAGAACAGCTGGAAGGAGGAGGAGGAGTGTGTGTTTGTTGTGTGCATGAGTTTTCTCACGTTCAGACGCATTTGATCTGTCGTATGTGTGCGTTTTGTTTCATGTGAGCCGCAGCAGCTCCGGCATTATCGAGTTATCGTCTTGTGTGTGGTCGGTGTGTATTCCCCGCTGGGCCTCTGCGCTCATGGCGGGTTCAGAGTCGGGGTCTTTGCCCGCAAATAAAACTCCTCCTTTGGGTGCCAACAAGCTCGTCTCTGGGCGGAGCTGTCAATGCGAGGCGGGGAAGAAGACGGGTGATGGAGTTTACAGTTTTGAAGCGGCAAAGATTCACTTAAATGAAACTGTATCTTTAGTTAGACAAGTTTGAGATCGCAAGGCAGGATCTGGAGTCAGAGTGGAACGCACAAAATGCTATTTTTACCTTTTGGAGAAGCCTGAAACACAGATTAATCTTTTAAAGGTTCATTTTGATCCTGTTTTACCTCCACAGTGACTCAATCTGCCTGTCTCAGGATATAATTGGCTTGAAGAATATTAAACAAAACGGAAGAAAAGCACAAAATTATGCTCAGTTTCTTTAAAATTCTTAATATTATTGTATCATTGCCAGCTGTTTCACAATGAATACTGACAATTTCAGGTTTCTTTTGTTTTTTTTGGTTATATTTTTCATGCCTGTCCTTACGATTCCTGTCCTTAAGTGAAGCAAATGTAATGGGCAAGACTTCATAAGTTAAACGTCATTCTACTCATTTTCAGACATTATTTTAAGGCTCCTTTTGTTATTTCTTTTCTTTTTATTTAATTTGTGTGATTTTCTTTAGTTTTTTTTTTTGGCCTCTGCAGAACTGTGGCATGTCTGAAGTAAATCAATAAGCAAAGGTCACTCAGATTTTTTTCTCAATGGAATCCAATTCTGGGGATTTTCCAAGAAACTTTAGATTTCACTGCAGTCTAAAGCCCAATAAAGGTCAGACACCTCAAAAGGGCTGTTTTACAACTTAAATTTTTGCACGACACCACACACAACAATCTGAACATTTTACCTTCTCATTGCTGATCATCTTTTTAAATTGAATGTTTGCAAAAAAAATGCTTAACGAGGTTTAGATTTAATTGAAGCGCAAAGAAGAAACACTAATTAAACTGCAGATTTGCAAAAAATGGTGACAGAGAAATGATGGTGAAAACTATGGACATATGGAATTATTCAAGTAACTGATTAAACATTGCTACCCTAACTAGTGGGCATCAGAAATAGTCGGTTTAAGCAATTTTGAGTATTTTATTCATGTAGTAAAACCAGTGCAGTTTGGCAAAATTTTGATCTAAAGCATGAAAATCGGAATAAACTGGTATATAACCACTCAACTAAAACCATCTGTGATCACATTCAGAACAGGAAAGTGGACGCTAGCCTGATGCTAGCATTGCTAATATTAGCTACATTCGGCAAACAAACGAAACCTCCTCACTGTAATCGCTGTCAGTCTGGCAAGATGATGCAGTTCAAGCTTGTCTTTGCTAAAAACAAAGGAACAACCAGACCTGAACCTAGCAGGTATCAAGAACAAACACGACTCTCAATTAGTTAATAAGGAGTTAGGATCAAGAAAAAAACAACGTATTTGCCATTTTTGCTGCAATTCACATTGCTGTGAGAACAACAGCACCACCTGAGTCCCCAGTTACTGGTATGGAAAATGAAGCAGATTACACTCTAAACTAAACTTTCAGACACAAATGTAGATGTTTCTAAGGTGTTTACATGAGGAAAAGTCTGAAAAATGAATGTTGTAGCTCCATAACGCACAAAAGGTAGCACTTTAAAGGTGTACAAGCCAACTGGTGGGTCTCTTTTCCATAAATAACAATGAACGCAGGGCCGGCTACCATTTAGCAAACATATGCATTGTTTGTTTTGGATGCATAAATGCTGCGGTCGCCTCGGGTACAGTGCAAACGCAACAGATCGCTCCGTGTCGCACAACATTCGAATCGACCATCTGACTAATTACAGCGGCGTACGATCAAATCAGGCTCCGGAGACCCTGAACGTGGCCTTCCGGTCAGGAAGAGGGAGCGGCCTTCACTGTCGCCGCCAGAAATAATAATTTCAATAATTTTCTATAATTTCCAGCATCTAAACAGGAAACAAAGCAGCGGCCGCCAAAGCTCCGCCCACCGAAACGCACTCACAAGGCCTCGGAACGCTTCTAAAAACAGCCTGTGCAGCTGGCGGCGAGCTTTCAGCGCTCGCACCCGCAGTCGCAGCTTACTAAATGTATGGAATCAGACTCGGTCTAAAAACTACAATTACAGGTGATATACAGATTGAAATCATAGGGGCCGCTTTTTTTGTTGAGGAAAATTGTCCTAATGAGCGGTTTGGCGATTTGTGGGGTGGAAGGGAGGGAAGGTTGGTGCTGCTGTTGGAGGAGACTGTGGAAGTCTTTTCCCTTATAGTGTGTGTGTGTTCAGATGTGTGTGTTGGGAGGTGTTGAGGGAGGAGGGAATAAACAGCTGCACCTGCTGCTGCGCCCAACACTGCCACAGTTAATGATATCGGATGATATCATTAGGCAAAGTGCTCATAAACAGATGTTGGAGGCGCTGCCTAAACAGTGTCAGCTGAGCCGGTTTGCATTTCTCTCAACATATTATTTATATAGGGCATTTAAGTTTGTTATGTTAATAACCCCTCTGTTAGCATGCAGGATGTGGCACGGCAACAAAACAGAGACCGAGTCGGTGTTGGAGGCAGTTAAAGTGAAAGCTCAGAGCCTCCGAGGACCATCTGAGGTGTGAAGAGCTGAACAGCAGGAGGAAGAGGAAGCGAACGCTCACCTCAGCTCTGTAGCATCGCTGTAAAAGCATCTGAGGGTCAAATCCTGGGTTTAAATTATACTATTCACCAGTTAAACTAGAGGTCATGCCATATTTTACCACAATATAAACTGAACTTTGCTGCTAATTATGGTAATGTCAAGAAATGTTATGCTGAAATAATCATTTAAAAAAAAATACAGTTTCAGCCCTAAAAATATTTGCAGCACTTTTTTCTTATTTGGTATCTATTTGATTAGTATCTGGAAAATTGATTAAATATCTGTAAAATAACAGTCACTTACAGGCATTTAATTGTGGTAAAATAATGTAATTTACAGTCAAGAGATTTTTGAAAGCTATTTTGCTTTTTTGTTCTCCGTTTTTTCTAAAAGAGAACAGCAACTATTTGAAAGTAATGATCACTCATGGGTATTTAATAATATCACTGTAATTTTAGAGTGAAGAAAAGTTAGGTTTAATTTAGATATGTATTTATATTTTTCCTACCATTTTTTCCTGTAAAACAGGAGAAAACCTGAAGAGTAGTAAATAATTACAAATCACACAACTTCAACTGCGTCCAACTTTTCTTACTTAAATGTAAACATACAGTGTGGAAATTTAGCCTTTTAAATGTTACATAAATCAGTATTTGTAACATTAACACATATCAAAACTGCAAAAAAAAGTGGGTTAAATTCCCCTTTAAATTTACTGCAAAGCACAATGACATCTTCAAATCACCTGATATTTCCCCTCCTATCAGTGTAAAATGTAAAAAAAAGTAAAGTTTCTGTTATATATGACATATCTGCCAAGCGAAGAAAATAAACAAGCACAGATGTGATATTTTTGCTGTAAAATGACCAAAAAAGCATTATTTTATAACAGCAGGAGCAGATTAATTTACTCTCTGGTAGTTGCAGCTACAAAATAAAACACAAATTTTCCCATTTCTGGACAAGAAAACAACAGTTGGTGACTAGACCCTCAAAATAAATAACATTTCTGAAAATAGCAATCAGCTGGAGGCATTTCATTTTGGTAAAATCACGTAATTGTACAGTCAGGAATGAGATAAGCTACAGTTTGGTCAGTTTACTGTGTGAATCTAAGCTTCTTTCTGTTGCAGCCATTTAACACACACAGTTTATTTATGTATTTACCTGCTGATGAATAAACAAGGTGTGTCCACAGGCGAGCTTACATCAGTCCTCCTCACTGTACATTAACTGCTTTGCTCTTACATTTCATTTGCATGTGTTGGTGAAATGTTTGGTGATCAGTTGCGGCTTACCTTGATTCTACTTGAGGTTCATTCACAGAAACACCTTTCGGGACGAAAATCCTGCCAGGCTTTCTGGACATCAAACATTCCTGGGTTCTGTTTGGTGTGTTTCTGAAGTACTCATGGAATCAGTGGTAGCGATTGAGCTGCACTACCGCCACCTAGTGTTTAGGAGGGTCAACCAAAATGTAAATCCAGAATAATATCTTGATTTATTCGATGCTGCAGCCAAATTTTAGTTTAGGTGTGTTTGATGAAAAACTTTTAAAGTGATAAATGCAGAGAAAGTGTTAAAATGTTCTTGAAAATTAAACAAACTGGAGAGTTAGAGAGGGCGTGATACGTACCATTAAGGTGGAATACAGTGGCGCCGTGGCTTAGTTGGCTAAGTGCCTGTTTAATAAACAGGAGATCCTGGGTTCGAATCCCAGTGGTGCCTTTCTTCAACTGCATTGGTAACCTAACAAACATGACATTAGGTGAGGAAAAACAACAATTAAAGCTCTTGAAATTACAATAGTTTGATTAAATTCCCTGTAGTATTCAGTCTATGCTCTGTGGTGTTTAACACAACAAAATTTATTTCACTAAGAATGCCCAGAAACATCATCGCATCGTTTTTTTTTTTTTAACCATTTAGTTCGGACAATAAGTGCATGAAAGACTATTGCCACTAAAACAGAAACAATGAAACATGCCGAGAGCTAAGACAGGAGGTCATTTTGGTGAAATATTTTGCTGCAGGATGTGTTTTCTCTATCCAGATAATATGCATTAAGCTAGCTAGCTAAACATGCTTCCTCTGTAAATATACATTTACACACTTTCTTTGTGAATTGTTCAACATACATGAATTAAATTTTTCTAAACTAGAACGAAACAGGAGGAGGACTTTTATGAAAGGCTCTCATCCAAGTTAATGGGGTTTCGGTTGATTTGTATATGAATACAGAGCTGTGTGGAAACTCCATAATTAGATAATTTACTGTTATTCAGTCAGGTGGACAGTTGTACAGATTTATATGAATTCAAATGTGCAAAATCTCTCCATATGCAGAGAAAATGGCAAAGTTGTTCCTGTGATCCAGACATTTCGACAAAATAAAACATTTTTTGAACTTGAAAACAAAAAAACAACCAACCACACGATTCCATTTGGTTTATTTCATTTAAAAATGATGCACAAAAAAGCCAACTAAATTCCATTTCAACTTCTACAACTGCCTAAACACAAAAAAGGATGGTGTTGGACATTTTGAGTGTAACAACTGAAAGTTTTTTTTCCCCATTTTTGGTTTTAAAACAAATGAATTCTGCATCATCTGTTGGAACCTAAGCCCTCAATATTTAGAGCAGACGCATTTCCCCTCCCAGTCATAATAAGAGCAAATATAACACCACATGCATGCAGAAAAGGCACAAATTGGTGCATTAAATTCACCAGAATACTAAAAATCAGATGCCTGGCCCTCAAAATAACATGTCCCATCAATGTTATGTTATCCTCATGCTGTTGTGCTTTTTAACTTCATCTGCAGCTCTGGGACAGCTGTAAGTTTACATGACAGAAGTCCTGTTTGGTGCAGCAATAAAATCAAACTGTAAACCAACAAATTCGAGCAGCAGGAAAGAAAAAAAAAGTGAAAACAAATGTCTGGTCCCACCTTGCAGCCGCCGAGCATCAAGCCTCACTTTTACAGCACTCGTACACGTGTTAACAGATTTATGTAAAAGGTTAACGTCCTCGTGTTATTCTGCTCAGGCGCTGCCATTTTACCTCCCTCCCTTCCTCCCTCCCTGGTTGGGAAAAAAGAGAAAAAAAAGGGGGGAACAGGCGCCCATTTCCCTGCCACCATTATGCTCATTTGTCCTGTCAAGAGAATGACAGGCCGCTTGACTCTTCCCCAGATACGACCATTAGGTAACGCTCTGTCATCTGACAGCGAGGCATTCTGCCGCTCCCTAAAAACCCCCTAATTATTTCCTTCGCCACAGACAGGCGGCGGCGGGAAGGTAATTTTTAACCTTTCACGTGCACCTGGGGAACCCTCCTCCGGGGAGCCAAGGTGCCTGTGTGGCATTCAGTCATCAAAACATGACCTTTTATGGCCGTTCGGAGAGCAGTTGGCACCGGGTGCCACGCGCCGGCTAATGCTAATGTTGATGACTAATTTATGCATCAGCCGACCGCATCTGCAGCAAGTTTAGTGCAGCAACAATGTGTGACAGGGTGGCGAGAGGAAGGAGGCAGAGAGGAGAGGGGCATCGCTGCAGAGCAAGCAGAGGTGAAAGACATTTTGGGGGAAGGGGTGGGGCTTTTGGAGACACCCGGTAGCCTGGCACGACGGGGAATTGAGGGGCTAATTATGTTGCAGGGAATACATTCAGCGTGACCAGCGAGCCTTTTTAGAATTTGTCGAGCGCAATCTGACTAACGTGGCTGACCTTTACTTTTTTTTTTTAGCCCAAATTGCGGGAGACCAGAGAGCATGCAAGATGTGTGCATATTCTCTGACCTAATTGGCTTTTTTCTTGTGAGGCTAAACACTGTTCACCTGTCAGGAATCCGGACCACGTTTTGAAGTTTTACTGGAGGTTTATTGAAAGTCTACATTCACCACGAGTGCGGGTGTTTGCAGCCATCTACGAAGTAAATCAGATTTCAGAAACATGTTTTTTCTTATCTTTCTAAAAAAAAAAAAAAAAACTCCCCTTCCTTTGCCTGTTCTGGACCTCCTACTAGTCTGACAGTCTTGACTGATACTTTCACTGCAAAAAAACAAAAACAAAAAAAAACAATCTTTTGCAACCAATTTATTGTTGTAATACAGAACAAACGATGTTTACCCCAAAAATGACAAAAACCAAAAAGAATGTCTACATCAAAAAATAAAAAAAATGCTAACTGATTCTTTTACAGTGCTTTACGTTTAAATTACAGTGTTTTACTGAATTTAAATAAGAGAAAAAAACAGAGAGAAAAAGAGAAACAATGTAAATCACTAAAGAAAAGTAGTAACCCCGAAAATAATTTCCCCCAAAAAATGAAAAAAAAAAATCCATTTAGAAGATCAGATTTTTTAAATGTTTTTTGTAAAGGGACTATCAAAATTCCCAATTTTCCAAAATTTATTTATTTTATTTACAATATTTGATCTTGAAATTGCAGTGTTTTACCTGCATTTAAACCTGCAAAATATTATTTTACAAATATTTAAATAGTAGTATTTATGTAGCACTTTTATCCAAAGCGCTTTACATGATACATCACATTCACCCATTCACACACTGATGGCGGAAGCTGCCATGCAAGGCACTAACCATGACCCACCAGGAGCAATTAGGGGTTTGGTGTCTTGCTCAGGGACACCTCGACATAAGCTCAATGGGCCGAGGATCAAACCGGCAACCTTCCAGTTTCAAGACGGCCACTCCACCCACTGAGCCATGCCATTCCTCTATTTGATTTCATTTGAAAGGAAAAGGCATATTAAGGATTGAAAAATGGTTCACTGTTTTGTTTAATTACAGATACCATCTAATAAAATCATGTTAAAAAAAGACTTTACATGTTGACTGTAAAAACACCCAAACTGTAAAAGTCTGCAACCTGCTGTACTGTATTCAAATCAGACAAAAAAAAAAAAAAATACAGGCAAATATGATTAATGGCAACCATTCTTCCATTTTCTTGATTATCTGATTTTGGGCTGCATTAACAGGCGGCTAACCAGGAAATTCTACACTTTCTTCTCCTCTGCAACACTTTCCAGTTACTCTTCGGGCATGTTCCTGGGTCAGATGAGATATGCCACCTATGCAGTTCTCAATATACCGCCAGGCTAATAAATGTTTGGACACTAACAAGTTTCAAACCCATTTCACTTGCTGAAGGCTAAACTGTAGGGGAAATGCATAATCTATCATCTAGTCATGTCTATGGGTTCCAGATTGAAGGTTGTCATTGACTGCAAAGGATTTTCAACCAAATATTAAAAGTGACAATTTGATTTATGATTATTAGTTTGTCCAACTATTTCTGGTCCCTTAAAAAGGTGGAAGGCACATATAAAAAGGGTTATAATTCCTTTACCATTGACCTGATTTGGACGTAAATACCTTCTAATAAAGCTGAAAATCTGCACTTAAAGTACATCTTGGTTGTTTAATTTCGAATCTATGTGGTGGTGCACAGAGCCCAAATGCTGAAAATGGTGTCAATGTCCAAATGTTTGTGGAACTGACTGTAACTCCTAACAGGAGGACATCCGTGACACATCCTTAACAGATGCTGAACCACCTCAGCAAGGCAAAAGAGCAACATCTTAACTTCAAACACATTTCAAACCATTTAATCTGCAACACAAGAGGTCACCAGCCAGGTTGGAATAAAGAGCTCTGCATTCACCATGATGGTCCAGTTCAACGTCTGCATTACTGTCGATGCCTCACTTAACCCATCCGTCCATTTCTATGCTTTATTTTACTGTACATGATCAACAAGTTCCTGAAAAACTCAACCAACCAGTTTCCAGTAGACTTAAATGTGCTGATTTTCATAGCAGTTACAATCGTACTCAATGTGCGCTGAAACTCTACAGCAAAAGTGACAAAAATTCACCTACGAGGGCCTTCAGAAACCACAAATTAACAATACATCCGATGTTTAACGCAAACAAGAAAAAAAATACATAAAACTCCAACATATAAAACCACAACTTTCATTATTCGTGCCTTTAAACAAAGTGAAGCTAGCTGTTTCTCCATGTTTCCAGACTTTATGCTAAGCTAAGCTAACTAGCTGCTGGGAGTGCTGTCAGCCCTTCTCATCACAAAAATGATTACTTCTTCTTTAAACAAATGACTTTTTTGACACTTTATCTGTCTGACTTTGGACAACGCTGGTGTATTATTGGCAGAGCAGAGAATATGGATGGTAAGTCTGAGAGCGATGGTAAACCAGATGACAGAGACATTTATGTGAGAGCGTAAAATTAAAAAAAAAAAAAAAAAAGAAAGCACAGCCTCGGGCCTTTACAGTTAGCTGACAAAAACACTGTATGTTTATAAGCTTCCCCAAATTCCTGCAACTCCATAAACTGTTATTATCATGAAGTGTTTTCGGCGAGAAGATGAATTTGAGGAGGGGAACAGGATCCGGCTAATCGGATCAGAAGTAAGTGATGGTGCTATTCCGCTTGAAAAACATAATTTGTATGAATCAGGCCATGTGTGCATTTGCAAATATGTCAGACCTCCTCCTCTGCTCGCTTTCTGTATATTCAAACCAGACAGAAAGAAAGGAAGAAAGAGAGCGAGCAGGATGCTGATGGACTCTTTGTTTAGACAAATCAGGAAATTACGCTGTCTTATTTTGCCTTGGAAAGCACGATTTTTTATTTGTCTCCCCTCCCCTTCGTCGCGGGTTCAGGAGAAAGGTCGTGGCCAAGTGTTTCCCTCGGAGCATCTCCCTGCAATAAAACACAAGTAAACACAAAGCAAGACGGATTCAAGCCGCCGTACGTCCACGCAGCCATTAGTGATTTATACTCTGTTTCTAATCCCAGCGCTCGGGCCGCCCCGCTGCCATTAAGCTTCAAAATTACATGTTCTATCACAGGCCGCTGCTCTCACCTGAGTATTGGATTACTGAAATAAAATATGAATAATTAATACTGAGAAATAGGTTCCTGGCAACGGCAATGGCTGCAATTTAATAATGAGCATTATGTTTCTGGTGTTTTTTCCCTCCTTTTCTTTCCCTGTGACTCCTCCGGTGTCGTTTGATCTTCTCGGGTATCTCCACCAAGGGAGTCGCTGCATCCTCCTCCTCCTCTTCCTCTTCTTCTTCGTTGGTTCTTCTTTGGCTGGGTTCACTCCGCTGGCCGCCGGGGCGAGAGACCTGCCTTCTTCCTCCTGTGTTCTTTATTCTCCTTCCTCCTCCTCTTCTTCTTCATCTTGTTTTTTCTTTAATAAGCTGCCGTTAAATAAATTAGAAAATACCCACCCAGGGGTGATCAGACGGCCACAAACCCCTGTCATCTGTCTCCCGGCGCTGCCAGGCAAAAAGAGAGCCGGGGAGGGAAGGAAAAAGAAGAAGAAGAAGAAGAGGAGGAGGACAGCCAGGATTTGTGCTTCTTCATCTTCTTTTTCTCTTCCCTGGCTTGGTATTCTGTCAGAGGTGAGAGGGAGTTGTTTTGCCAGACAACCGAAGGCGATTTAAAAAAAAAAGAGAGATTCCATACATCCATATTTATTTAATGAGAGAATACATAAGGAGGAGAGGAAGGAAGGGAAGGAGACAGACAGAAAGAGAGGAGGAGGAAGAAAAAAAAACTTTGCTACATATGGAGTGCTTCTTACAACTAATCAGCAGACTGTTGGTGATTGGGGCCGCGGGCGCCAGGTTGGCTCGAGCCAGAGTTAGCACAGTGCCCAGGTCTTTGCTGCAGGCTGCACAGGTTGGCCTCAACTCTGCTGGGGAGCAGATGGCGAGCCAAAGCTTGTAGTCACACTTACCTTCCCCACTAAATCCCTAATCCCTCCGTGGACGCTCCTCCAAGGCAGGTTTTTGGAGGCAGAAATAGGGGTTACAATCTGGACCGGCGCGGCGCCTGCCAAAACACTCACAACACAGAAATGCAAATTAACTTATTTGTGTTGTCCGCCGGCCAAGGCGCCGCTTCTTTTGCGAGTAATTAAGATACCTTGAAAAATATTTGTAAAAGATCAATAATTTGAAATGGACAAATAACAATGTGGAGATGGAGGGACGAGCAAGGGGTGCGGGAGGATTTTTCGTTTCTCCTTCGCTTTGGCCTGACCGCCGCACGCCTCACCTGCAGATCCGTCCCTCAGGTATCAAGATGAAGTGGAAACTGGATTTCCAACACATGCGGCGACGTCCCTTTAAAGCCAGCGGCAAGAGAAAACAGGAAAAAAGAGGTTAAAAAAACCCCAACAAGCACCCCCTGAATCAGTAACTGTTAGAGGAGGCGTAGGAGCCTCGATGACACCTTTCAGCTGTGCTTGTTGGCTGCTGCTACGCTAACACACACACTAACACACACACTGTTATTAGCCTGGTGTCAGCAGCACTAAATGGGCTGCAGATGTTAATGCACTGTTTTAGATACAGTGGCAGCGAAAAGAGGCAGAGACAAACCCATTCAGACACGGAAAATAACTACAGACAGAGGAGCACATTCATTAGCAGAAGAACGCTGCACGGCGGACAATAATTCAGAGGTGATGCATTATAAACTGTTTAAACACAGTCAGTCGTGTTTAAATATCTTTAAAAAAAACAACAGATAATGTGTAGGTTTCACTTAGCTTAGCATCATGGAGATTATTGCTCCGGTCTCTGTTTAAAACATTCAGTTACAGGATGTTTTTTTTGGAGTTTAAAGCAAGACAGGAGTGTTTTTAGTGCAGAATTAAACTGGAGATTAAGGGATTTCTACGTTTTTACACATGCATTTTGTGCTAATTATGCTTGGAATCTATTTCTTTTATTGTTTTTTGTTACCCCACTCGACTGAAGCAACAAATGTGAATTGAATTGTACAACCTATCAAGGTAAGGTAGAAAAAATTCTGGCTAATCAGAGTTTCATCTTGCTATTAGCTCCCGTGCTAGTTATATTTACACACAAAAGCCTGGTAGGAACACTAAAAAATGTTGAGTTTACTTGTTTTAATATGAATACTGGTGATTCTGATGAGGCATCACATGCTGATGCACATTTTAAGCACATGTTGCTAAATCTCATGCTAATACAGAAATGCAAGGCCCATCCACATGCATGTGCCAGACAGATGGGAAAAAATATATATATACAACAATGCATGTGCCATATCACTGAAATATTAAATGATTGTAAATTGTATCACCTCACAGTAATCCAATTACTTTTCAGTTGAACCGTACAGTATTTGATTTTATTTTAGATTACAAATTAACTATTTAGATTTACTATATTAAAAGTACAGGCTTCTTATAATGCTCTTTGCTGAGGGTTGTGTTGCTCTACTTTCCTCTTTAAAATCCCCGAAATGTGTTCGATTGAATCTAATCTGACGACATATATGGCCAGGTTATAGTTTTCACTCATTTTTCTTTTTCTTTAGATCATTATTTTGCCAGAATATTCCTATTTTGCTGACTTAAAGTCATCTTCTCAGCAAGTATTTTTGTTTATCCACAGGCATTCATCCATAAATGTCACCTTCCCAACACCTTTCACACTCCTGCAGCCCCGCATCGTCACACCCCCACCTCTGTTCTTCACTGTCAGGACTATGCATTCACTATGGTAAACAGGTTCACACCAAACATGCTGGACTCCACCTGAGCCCAACTAATTTATCTTATCTGACCAAAACATGTCCTTCTGACATCATCATGCCTGAAACATATCAGCAATGATTCTGTTTGAAGTTTTGTGCCAGAGACCAGGAAAGGATGTTGTTCGTGGACTAAGTCTATCCAGGTGAACGTTCTGAAGCGTCTTTCACACCGACTCAGCTGTTACAGAAACTCTGATTTCCACTGATAAACTCTGGAACAAGTCTGAAACACTGAAACACAAAGCAGTTCACTGTCCGTGGAGTCATTGTAGGAAGACGACCACTGCAACCCTGAGTGGTGGTACTATGGCTCCTTCCATGCCTCCTGACCACTGCTTTGACTGCGTTTTCACTGATTTTTATTTGTTTATTTCTGATCCTGTGTTCTTCACCATCTTCATGCATTGACACAATCAGATTTTTAAATTCACCTGACTATTCTTTTCCATGTGCAGCCATGATGTTTGGACAGACGCAGCCTATTGGCCCAAAACTGAGCAAGTTCTGCTGTTTGTAGCTCTTTTCATAACCATGTTCACACAGTTAGTCAAACTGGTAATCACAGCTGTCCTCAATTCACTTTTGTTGCACTCAGTTCCTGGTTTATTTTCAATATAGTGTCTAAAATATTTGTTTCTGACTGCCAATAAGAAAACCGGCTCTCCAGTTCAACTCTGTGATGCAATTTTCGATAGTTTGACTTTTATGTGATAGTGCATGGGGGTGTATTTACTTTGTCTGCATACTATAATGACATCTATGGATATAATAAAAAAATAAAAACGGATGTGAAAATTAACATTTTTTCTTAAAAAAATCATGATTGAAAACATGGAGGCAGGTTTATTTGGTTATATCAGAATGTTTTCTGTTAAAATGGTGTAAAAAGCTCATCACAAACATTTGTTTTTCACGCACTGACTCAATCCAAGTCTCAAAAATGTGAAATGCCAAAAAAAGCTGCTTTCCTCCCCCCCTTCTTGCTAATAGAAAGCTGTGCTGCTGTCATGCGGCCCTCCAGCAGCACTCGGTGTTGTACTGTAAGTCTGAGAGGGTCTGAAAGGCCTCTGGGAGCAGCCAGGCGGATCAAACGACCTCCCCAGTATCCGACCAGATGTCCTTACTGGGCCGGGTTCAGATGGTCCCAGCGAGCAGCGAGGGAAAGGTCAGAGTCACACAGTGGGTTAAACTGGACCCATCATGAAACTGGCTCTGGCTGCAGGTCTGAGCAGCGCCGCCCCGCTCATCGGCAGGGATTATTTCAATTAAGGCTCACGCTGGTTGAACGCGGGATTACAACGGGGTTTAGAGTGGCAGGACACATCTGAACAGCGCACATGGTCAGCCAGTCAGCTCCCGGGGATTATACGGCTGAAATATGACAGACAGGCAGCCATAATTAGTGTGAATGTAGGCGACATGGAGAAGCCATTTTCTCTACAGGGAGTTTTTTTTATTATTATTTATTTATGTTTTTTTTTTTAGGCTGCACCAAGACTTTTACTATTTACTATTTTTAAGTTTTATGCTTGTATTGCTCAGTTAAATTTTTTTAATTCTTTTTTTTTTTTTACATTTTGCTATGATTCAAGCACAAAACTCAACCCTGTTCAGCATTTATTGAACAAAAATTGAGGTGAAATTGAGTAAAAACTTATTATTATTACTATCATTTATTCTGCTATAATAAAATATTAGATAACATTTATTTTAATTGGAAATAGTATTATTATTATAGAAAAATAATAATTATTATAGAAAAATAAATATTTTAAAATAAAAAGCCAAATCAAGTATTTCAGGAAATTTACCATATTTCCACAAATACAGCTTCTTTAATAGTTGAAACATTACAGTCAAGATTAATTCTGTAAATATATATTCTAAAGTTAGACAATTACCACAAGAAGTAGTTTTGGTTCTGTAATTTTACATACATTTGTATGTTAAATGAATAATATCTTGTGCAATTTCAGATGTTTTCACAACAAAAAAATGTTGGTTTAATGTGTTTTCATCAGCGTACCATATACAACGTTTACCATTATATATATATAATTCTGTTTCCTTACCTATACATATGGTAATGTTATTGTTTGTGTTTATTTATTTTTATATATCCTTAGTTAAACACGGAAAATCCAAAAAATACACATAATTTCATGTAAGGTTCAGACTATAAAAAGGAATTATAATTATGGGAAAATTTGTGTATTTTTTCATCCCTAGCTTTAAAAATAAACTTTTTTTCCCTTTTTTTTGTATATTCACGATAAGTTGTTTGTGAATTCGTCCTGACCTCCTGTTCTGTTGGATCTCTGGGTTCCAAGGAGATTTAAAACTTACAGCATCCGACCTTTAACTGCACACAGTTTGTTCTGAGAACGTAGTTGCACAGAAAATAAAATGGTGTTAGCATGTGCTATCGTCTGACCTCTAACCTCCTGGTAGAGGACGTTCAGGATGTAGAAGGAATAAGATACCCTGTAGATGAATTAATAAACGCTTACATAACTGTTTTCAAAGATAAATCCTGTCAGTCAATGTGTGTTACATATTAAAATGCGAATATAGAAAAGGGGATCCTCTCGGAGGGATAATTACCTCACCATTTCTTCTTCTCTGCTATTCAAAGGCGTGCTTGCCTCTATTATTGGCAGAGATGAAAAGGGAAGGTAAAAGGTGGTAACACATGCTGAGCAGAGAACCTGATCAGTCAATGATGTTTAGCAGCAGCCAGAGGATCATGAAAGGTAAAAGGCAGCCAATGAGAGACTATTAGCCTCTGCCCCCCTGTGCTGTATGCATGGCATGATTTGGACATGAATATTATTAGCGCCCGACCCGCCTTTAGCATTCATGGCAGCGACCGGCGACTCCGTCTGGCATTTCACCTGCACATCGCCCAAATTGATTGAGATGCATCGGAGGAGCCGCTGGAGACATGGCAAAGACTCACCTAATTGGCCCCGGAGTCGGCCCTAATTCCTGATTCTCAGGAAGGTCCACATTTCAAAGCAGCACCCAGATCAATTAATGGACCGGTAATGTGTCTCATTTTCATACAAGGCGGCAGTCTTAGGTTGAGAAAATCAGATATCGGCCACCTTCGACTGAGCACAGGCGGAGTTATGTGGAGGAGAATTCGATATGATGCTCAGCTGTTCAGAGCAGGACCAAATGAGGACTATCTGACTGTCTGCTTCGCTTTTTAACACTTAATGTTGGAGATCTTACATCTGCACGGGTTTAAGAAGTGGTTCTATGTTAGTTTAAAATCTTTAAATACAAAAAATTACATGTTTTATGTTTCACTGGGTGACATTTCCTTAAACATGGTCATGATTGAGAGGCAATATGGACCATCCTGCTTGAAAATTACAAGCTCAGCGTGAAAAGTTTACAATGTAATCAGTAATTATTATTCTTGGGACTAAATGGCACATGTGAATTGTATTATATGTACTTTATCGTTGGTCTTGAATATTACTGATATTAAGAAAAATTCAAAATAACTCTAGTCACATTAACTGAAAAAAAACATCCAAATGCTGCATAATCACAGACAAATCTGACAATGTTACAAATTTTTCTAAAGTTGTGTTATTCACAGCATATGCACACTGATTATGTGCATTTTTATCACTGGCTGAGAAGGGCTACACCTGGTCAACACCTGTATTGTACTTTATACAGACTGCTCGCTGATAACTTAGGTCAGATCAGAGAACTAAATGACATGTAGAAGCTAGCATGTGCCTAACACCTGTGTTATTTTCTGCTTTTTGCTAACACAAGTCAGAGCTCTAGCTAACATGCAGAAGTTGGAATTACAACCTGTGTAATTTGCGCCTCGTTAATAACACAGGAAATATTAAAGCTCTAGCTAGCATTTAGTAGCTATTATCATATTAGCCTAAAACCCATGTTATTGACTGGTTGCTGCTAATGCAGGTCATGTTGGAGTGTAAGCTAACATTTAAACGCTAGCATTAGCCTAAAACGTGTGTCAGTCTCTGCTTGTTGCTATAAGCTGATTAGAATTAGGTAACATGTAATAGCTAGGATTTGCTAGCAAGCTGTGTAATGTTCTGACAAAAGTCTTTGTGTGATTAGTGCTCTAGCTAACATGTAGAGCTAGCATTAGTCTAAAATCCGTGTAATTTGATCCTTACTGCAAACAATGGTCAGAATAGAGCTGAATCAATTTTTTTTAGAAAGTACCATTAGCCTAACACCTGGGTAAATAGATTCTTGCGAATAACACAGTTAATATTAGAGCTGAAGTAAACATTTAGCAGCTAGCATCAGCCTAAAAATCAGCACAATTTGCTGCTAAGACAAGTCAGGTTGGAGCCTAGGCTAACATTTAGTGGCTAGCATTAGCCTAAAAACCTGTGTGCTTTGCTTCGTTCTGCTAACACTGGTCAGAATAGAGCTCCTGCTAATTATTAGAACCTAGCATTAACCTAAAACCTGTGAAATTTTTGCTTGTTGCTGTTAAAGTAAATTATTTAGTGTGCATTAACGATTTACATCCTTAGATGATGCATGAAAGAGAAAAACTCAATTTTGAGTTGTTTTGCTTCCATAAAACATTTTCTTTTAGACTAGTGCGAAACACATTTAGGTGGTTATTTCACTATATTTTGGACATGCATGCAAATTAGTGCATGTTTAATTAAATAATAAGAATAGTGAAGCTAAATTAATTTAAATACTTATACATAAATAGTTTAGGAAATACACATGGAACTTTATATTTATTTTTAAAGACCATTTCCTTAAAATGAGGTTTTTCTTGTACTCACATTGACTTTTTATGAGTCAAATGCACAACCTTCGCATTAGTATTAGTTGATTTTTTTCTTTTCACCATAACAGGTAATATGCATGGCAATATATAGCAGCTTTTCTTCATTTAATGTAGGCTATATTTCAGACTCTAGTCCTCCCCCATGATGCATTCAGACATGGTTGGGAGCAGATTTGTGACCAAATCCCTGTAGCCACGAATCTAACTGTCACAGACTCGCTAACAGCGTTTCTCTGCTGCGACTCTGACAGCTGTAACCACACACCACTTTAAGGTAGAGCAAGGTACAACCCCGCTGTTTTCTCAACAGCAGACCGTGTGAAATATGAATGAGCAGCCAGTCTATACATCATGTTAGCTGACATGTTGTATTAAAATTTATGAACGACTTCATCAAAAAGCACTTTCTGCCAGACAGATCTGCCCTGACGCCAGAGTTACATGCCTGGTTGGAGTCGGATGAATGTAGGTGTGTGTGTGTGTGTGTGTGTGTGTGTGTGTGTGTGTGTGTTGACGGCTCGGCCTGAAATTATGTGAGCTGGGAGCTGGTGGAGGGTGTAACTTCAGGGAATCTGCAGCCTTATACAAGATATCTGGTGCAGAAGAAAGTGAAGCAGGTATGAAATGCATCATGAAGTGTATTTATGACATTTAAATACATTTAATTTTGAATTAATTTTCAGCTCTTGTGTGCATATTGCATGTCTTCTTTTTTACTGAGAAGCACTATGTGGGTGATAAATCTGTGAAAATCTCCGTCTGCAGAGCTCCCACCTGCTTAATTCAGCGACTGAATTCAACAGGAAAAATTCTCAGCAACTAGTTAATGATTGAAAGTGACAGGAAAAGTGAGTCCCACCAAGCAGCCCCTCCTCAGTCTTTGGGTTATGAAATAATACCTGTCATCTGCTGACTGCTGAACCCTGAAAAAGGGGGCAGGTTTTCCAGGTCAGTCCGCCATCTGTCAGCGCAGCCCTCTCCTGTTCCCCAACATTAGCACCTGATTGGCTGGAACCGAGTCGGGGTGGGCGGGGCCTCGGCAGCCCCTGCTGGGACTCGGCAGAGGGAGTCACATGGAGGCTGTGAGGAGGGAGACAACATGGACACGTGCTGTGATTAACTGCAAGTAAATGAAAATGACGGACTTTAAGATTTTCAACTAAACTAGAAGTCAGAGTCACTTCTTCAGCTCTGTGCAGGTGTAATGTAAAGTTTTCAGTTTTCAGCATGTGGAACCATTTTTCACTACAATATAAAGTCCTGCACCTCTATGCAAACAGCACAGAAATCAATAGAAGTAGAGAGAATTCATGGGGGAAAAAAAGAGTTGGCTTTCTTTTCTGAAAAAAAAAAAAAAAAAAATAAAAGCTGCAATCAACATGTACATTTCTCCAGGTGTTTAAATACTAGAGAAACATAGCAGCTCTACATACTATTAAAATGTAAGTATTACATGTGTAGAAACTGCATTTTCCAAACTTCTTCTCACAAGAACTCTATAGTTATGTTTCACCACGCTGAATGTATCTTCCTACAATTTGCTGCTCTGTTTACCATTTTGGAGCCATGCCACATTTACTGCACTGATCAAAAACATTTTGTTTTCCTATCCGTCTATTTTGAGACAGATTAATGCTAAATGGTCCCTTTACCATTGACTTTTGCCACGAAAAGCAATTTTTTGTGACTTTAGTCACGTTAAAGGAAAGCAAAAAACATGTTTTACACTGAATGTCTCTGCTTGTTGTGATCGCTGGTTAAAAAACTCAAATATTTCTAAACATCTGTGTCTTTTTATTTATCATTTTGTCAAATTATTCATGTTCGGGAGCTTTCAGGTTAACTCTTTGGGCCATTTCACCATGCTGAAAGTATCTTCAAATAACTTGCTGCACCTTTTACCATTTTTGAGCTATGCTGTATTCATTCTATTGATCAAGAGTGTTGTATTTTACTCTTAACCTCTCTAGTTTGAGACTGATTAATGGTAAATGATACCTTTACAATTAACTTTTTGTAATTTCTGTCACCATGATGTTCTGTTCGTTACCACTTCTTGTGGAACTGCAAATAATTCTAGTTTTCTTTTATTAAAATGTGTTCTTCTAAGGTAGTTTCACCATGCACAATGTATCTTCCAACGATCATATAATTGATCAAGAATGCTAAATTTTGCTCTTAATCACTCTAATTAGAGACTGATTATTGACACGTTGCTTTTATAATTGAGTTTTGTCACACAAAGCCACATTTTTGTGTCTTCTGTCACTTTATGGTTGGAGAAAACATTTTTTACACTGCAATATTTGTGTACCCCAATGACTGGTTATAAAATCTTCTAATATTTGTTGTAATCTTTTGTGAAACTTTGACCTTGTAAGCTGATTTCTCATAATTATCTTGTGTTTGTAGAAGAAAGATGTTTCACCATGCTGAATGTATTCTCCAACAACTTGTTCCTCTGTTTCCAATTTTTGAGATTTGCCTTTGCTTTCAATCTCCATTTACATTTGAGACTTGCCACATAAATTGTGATTTTGTGGCTTTTGTCACTTTTGGTTTTGTATTTTCGGACCACTAATTATACAATTTCTAGTATCTACAGTTATCTACTATCACATTGTGTCATTTAAAGGTCGTTTCTTGTCATTTTCTTGTCTTTCTGGTCGAACCATTCTTGCCTGTAAGCTTCAGTTTTATCGTGTTCCTCGCTCAAATCCACCAGGTTTGCTTCAGTCTTCTGATTGACGCACCTCAGCGGCTCTGATCGGCAGCGACGGCGGCTGAATTACAGCTAACTGCACAGATTATTATTTTCTCATGTATGAAAAACAGGAGCTCCATCCATCTCCTGCCTCTCGTCTCCCCCCCTCGCCTCCCCCTCTCCTCCCCCCCGCCTTCCCTCGCTAGTTCAGCTGTCTGGTCAATGGGACCGGGGCAAGTAGCCAAGCATGTAGAGCCAAGCCTCCCTCCCCGCCCGCCTCCCCCCTTCCTCTCCCATCCAGACGGCCTCCTGTTCAGCTGTGCCGCTCGCCGCAGGTTCCAGCCAGGTCAGATGTTCAACACGGGCGACAACATGTTCGCTCCTCACCGCTGCTTCACCACGCCTGATCGTCACGGAAAGGTCCGGCCAGGATGAAGTCACCGGTGGCGAATGCAGAATGTTCTCACCGCAGAGAGATTTTCCCGGCTGGCGGGGGGAAAAAAAGAAAAAGAAGAAGAAAAAAAAGACTCTGAAGCGGCGTTTATGACAAAATCCTCTCCACTAAAACCCAAACTAATGAAGTCCTGCTAATTAAACATTCATTCAGTGCAGGTTTTATAGACTTCCAGTGGAGCTGCACTCAGTTACCATGATAACGCTGCATCGCCTCTTATTCAAGGTGTTCTTACACTGCTTTTAAATCAGAAATACACAGAAAATAGAGACTAATGTCTGTTTTTTGCCTTTATATTGACCCCAACTACCAAAGTCAAACACTATAATAAGACGTTTTTTCATAAATGGAATAATGATGGCTTTTTTTTTTAAGAGGAGGGTTGGGGTCAAACACATGCTGCAATGATTAACTGATTAGCTGTTAACTATTCAATTAATCAGTTTGACCCAATTTTGAGGAAAAAAAGTGTAAATTGTTTGATTCCATTTAAATGTAAATATATTTCTAGTTTCTGTTTCCTCCCTCTATGAAAATAAACCAGATAATTTGAGTTGTGGCTAAAACAAAGTGATTTTCACCTTTTTCTGACATTCTGTGGAGCACACAACTAATCGATTAATCAAGAAAATAATCAACAGAAGAACTGACAGTGGAAAGAATTATTAGATGCAGCACTAACAAAGTAAAATGTTCTGAAATTTACCCTTGTTTTCTCTCAGAAAATGGTGTAACTGGTGATTTTTCAAGCTGACATGCCTGTTATTGGGGTTCTTAAAGCAAGTCAATTAAATCAATGATTAATTGATTAATCAATTAGTGGTTGACTATTAAATTAATCAGTTTGAGTCATTTTCTACTAAACAAAAGTCAAAATTCTCTGGTTCTCTGGTTCATTATCTGGTTTATTTGCCCCTATGTGACAGTAAACTGAATATCTTTGGGTTGTTGGTTAAACACTTACAAATCGACAATGGAATTAACTGGTAACTGCAGCATTAACAAAGTAAAATACCCTGAAATTGATCCTTACTTTCTCTGGTAAAATGGTGATTTTTTTCTGAAAGGTAAGACATAAGAGTGAAGCTATATAGCTGCAATGTTTAATTGATTAATCAATTAGCTGTTGACTATTGAGTTAATCAGTTTGAGTCATTTTCTTAGAAAAAGAGTCAAAGTTCTTGGATTCCAGCTTCTTAAATGTGAATATTACTTGGTTTGTGAGCATAAAACTGCATATCTCTGTCTTCATACTTGATTAGTGATAACTAAAGTAATAGTATACACCATAATGTACCTCAAACCAATGATCTAAAACCAGCTCTTTTTTCTATTGACATGTAACTGTGTATGTTCTGACCACTGAGGTAGTTTCACCAGGCTGAATGTATCTTCCAGTAACTTGCTCCTCTGTTCACTGCATTCAAACCATGGTACATTTATTCTACTGATTAATTTTGTATAATTTGACTGTCAATCTGTCTAATTTGGGATTAATTATTAGTAAATGTCATCTTTATCATTAAGTTTTGTCACAAAAACTGTATTTTTGCGCCTTTTTTGTGACTTTAAGGTTTAGAAATTGTTTCTTTTTCTACATGACCGTGTACTGATCACTGATTATACAATTTCTAGTTATCTGTTATTAAATTTTGTCCCTTAAAGGTAATTTCACCATGCTGAGTGCATCGTTAAACAATTAAGTGAAACTTGCTGCTCTGCATCCTGTTTTTGAGCCATGCCACACTTATTAACTTTCCTTAATTTTCAATTCAAACTCTCTAATTTCACATAGTTTGTAGTTTTTGACACTTAAAAAAAAAAATTCTTACACTGACCACTTGACTTTGTATGTTCTGACCAATGAAGTACTTTCACCATGCTGAATGTATCTTTCAACAGCTTTCTGCACTGTTTACTGTTTTTGAGCCATTTTGCATTTATTCTTATCATTAATTCTGTATAATTTTTTCTAAACCTCTCTATTTTGGGACTAATTATTGGTAAAAATCGTCTTTATTATTGCATGTGGCCACAAAAAAGTGAATTTTTATGCCTTTTTTTTGTCACTTTAAGGTTTAGAAAATGCTTCCTACACAACATGACCGTCTGTACTGAAGATTAGAAATTTTGTAGTTATCTTTAATTAACCTTTTGAAATGTTTCATCATTTTTTTTGTCTTTTTCTTTGTGGTTTTGTCAAATTATTCATGTTTAGGTTCTTATTCAGTCATAAAACCCAGACTAAATGGTACAAAACAAACTTGCAGCTAAAAAAAAGTTGCTAAACATGCAGAAAGGTGCTGCAGGAAGTCGCTTTCCTTGCAGCACATGCAGCGTTTCTCCGTCTCTCGTGCACAGTTGTGGTCTGTTTGCCGGGTTGAAGGTGCATTGCTGCCCTGCGAGCCGCCCAGGTGCAGAGCAGATAGGGTTGCAGCGCGTAAACGGCTAATTCCTGCACGGCTGTGGGAACGCCAGCTGCCCCCGTATTTCTCAAAATCTGAAATTGTTTTGGATTCGCGCGCCAACAGAAGGACTCGACATGCAAGAGTGAAAGCAGCTCGTTTCCCGTGTCTTCCCACGTCAATAAAATAACTGCTCGGTACCGTGGCGAAACCCAACTTCTGTTCCTCCTCCTCCTCCTCCTCCTCACCCCGCCCCCTCCCCTTCCTCCTCCTCCTCCCCTCTATGTTTGATAGATCATACCGAATGTATCTGAGCTGCATCAAAGCAGCAGGACTGGAGCAGAGAAGATGCATATGTTTGACCATTAAAGCCTCTCACAATATTGACTGTACTTCTGCAGGGAAGTCAAACGTTTTTCTCGCCACATTTCTGCTCAATGAATGCAACCTTTAAACCCTCCACACACTTGTTTCTGCAAATGAGCGCGCTCAGAGTGAGCGGTAACGAGCCGCACTCTCCACACAGTCCACCAACCTTTAAACCTTCTCAAACTCATCTTTGTTCCACTGCTGCACAACCACTTTCAGAACTCATTTCCAAAACATCGAGGAGGTTTCGGAAGCCCAAATGATTATTAGGTTTATCAGATACAGGGGATCAGGGATCGAGGCTAAAGGGCTCTTTTGTTACAGAAAGAATGGCTGCAATTTTTGCAAAAAGAAAAAAAAAAGTTGTGGAAAAGCACATTAGCACAGGTCTAAATGACAGAATTATTTACGATTGTTTCATAAATAAAATTTAAAAAAAATTCTCTATTTTGGCCCTGAGGAAAACACTAAAATCCCATTTTTTTTAGATATTTAACAGTTATTTAAAAATATATTTTGAATTATTCTGCATTTTTTAAAAATATTTTGCCACATTAAACTTTTACTAATATTTAATTCTTATTTTTATTTTTTTTATCCTTATTTGCACAGATACAGTGGATCAGGAATAAGGGATGAAAAGTTGTGGAAAACCACTTGTAAAGGCTGAAATGACACAATTTTTAATTACTTTTTAATATTTTAAAATGATAATTATTTGATTTTTTTCTAAATTTTGCCATACTAAACTTAGAATAATATTATATATTTTTTCATAGTCTTAATTTAAAAAAAGAATTATAGAATACAGTGTTGAAATACATCAGATCTGGGATTAGGATCTATAGCATTTTCTGTAAAATAAATAAATAAATAGAGGGGATATTTGACCATTTTATCATATTTAAAAAAAAATATTCCATGCTTTTTCTATATTCTGCAGCATTTAACAATATATTCTTATTTTTTTCTCGTTTTAAAATCCTAATTTGTCACATATACATATTTTTTTGGAAATAGTACGCCACATTAATGTTTTATTTTCCATTATTATAATTAGAATTCTTAGTAAAATATGAGTTTTTGTATTTTCTTATATCTATTTTTAAAACTTTTTTTCCCCATTTTTTGAGTTACTATGATATACAAAGAGCACAACAATCACACCTGTGACACACATATCGCCACATACATGCAACATAACGATCACTATCAATTGTAATAATTATTGATGGTGGCATTTAATTATATTAGTTTTAATTATAAATTCTAAAAAAAAGGATGATAATAATAAAACCTGAAGCAGAAACAAAGGAGTTAAATCAATTAAAATTAATTGAAAATAAATAAAATAAATAAATAAAAATTAAAGGAGAGAAGGGGATCCTTAGATTTTTGATGAATTTTCAGCTATTTTCTTGCACCCTAACGGAGCATTTTAGTGAATCTGGCCCATTCTTTTTACTGCATCTCCGTCTAAACACAATGTGCGTTACACATGTTAAACATTATTTATATTTCCACACATTTGTTGTCCCCACAGATCACAGAGAAACGCCGCGAACTCGGCAGCACAACAGACACGTCAACATTCAACACTGTCGGTGACACTGTGTGGCAGCAGAAGCACAGACCGACTGTTGGTGTCGTCGTCTCCGTGGCAGCTTGAGGATTTTTGGCGGGCAGATGTTCCTCGTCAGGCGCCGCTCGACCTGCGAGACGAGACGAGACGGTTCAGGCGGCGGCTGACCTGCGGAGGTTCGAGGCTGCGAGGACGGCGGCTCGTCCCGGCGGCCTTCGAGGGAGATTTGGGCTCGTAGACGGATGGATGTGGACTGAGATCAGCAGAATGGCATCTGCTTTACACACCCACACACACACACACACACACACACACACACACACACACACAGCTGAGATATTAGCATTCAGAGCAGAGCTGCAACTGAGCAGCTTTTCTCTGTGTTTGTTCTTTTTTTTTTAAGCAGACAGGGAGCTGCAGCACTTCACCGCCTAAACTCCCGTCAACCTCCTCAACTTGTGCGACTCTTCAGGAGTTTCATCGTTCGAGTCTCACAAACCGCTAATCTGATGTTAGCGTTGAAACACGTCGGGCACATTTTTGAGGATAAAAGACGTGAAATTAACTCCAAAGTGTTTCTTTGCTACCGTAATTTGACATCTTAAAGAATGACTCAGCTTTTAAAATGAGGCCTTGGATATATTTAACAAAATGCAACAGACATGGAGCTTTTTCTGCACAAGTTGCTCAGTATTTAGAATAAAATTAGAGAGAAAATAACATTTAATGGAATGTACTGATTAGAAAAGATGCCAATATCAAGAAATTAATTGAAAACCCGAGTTACTAACAGAATCAGATTCAACACCAATTAGGTTTTCATGTGTGAATAGTTTCACTTAAAAGCAAACAAGAAAATCTGTGAAGAAGGACAAAAGGCTAAAATAGCAGGTGCAGCTAATTTAAGATACTCTAAAGGTACTAAAAGTCACTGAAATATTTATATTATGCAAGAATGTGCAAATTATTCAGTTAAAAAAGTGCAAAACAGCACATTATGTAGCATGAATAACTTGGAATGTCCATAAAGATACTAATAATCCTGTTAAAAAAGCTTGCTGCATGTAACGTTACAACAAGATATGTGAACTTTTTATATTATTTTATATTTTATATTACATTTTCCTAAAGAAAAGACCAACTAATGAACAAATATTTACATAAAACACTGTTTTAATCATTATTGGTAGCATTACTCATGTGTATTCTGTTATTATTGAGTAAAAACTGGTGATTTGCATTATGGGAAATGTAGGATCCCACACCTGTGACTTAAATCCATCATATCTCAGCATCTGCTGATTTAATGTCAACATTTGTTTTGTATTAAACCAACTAGATTTTTATATTAATATTCAGTTTCTAACTTATTTATGACCTTAAACTGTCCATTCCTGCAGCTCCAGGGTTAAATAGAACACTTATGTCCACTTTTATTGGCAGTAAAGCAGAATGTTCTTTATCGGCACCTCTTCACTGGAGCCACAATAAGTCATGTGTATATAAAGGATGAAGATTCACCTAAAAGACTCCAAACTTTTATGTCTCTAACTCGTATTCATGCCAACTCTGTGACATTAGTGAGGATTAGAGGTCGAGCTGAAGACTTTTTGATGTATTATGAATTCCTATTGATGGGAAGAAGGTTGAAGACATTAAATGGTCTCCTCGTCTACAGTAATTAAATTAGGCTTAATTAAAAGCAAAGAGCTAAAACTGGCACCTTTTCAGATACATAAATGTAATCTAACTTTTTAAAGGAAAAAAAATTCAAGGGTGGAAAGCACATTTTTTACTCTGCACAACTTCTTTCTGCTTGTTCCAAACTTTTTAATGCTGATTAAAATTGGTTTAAATACACAACGGGGCCACAACTAACAACAATGTTCTGTCAGGTGTTTTCTTGTTTAATCAATTAGTTGTTTGGTTTATAAAATGTCAGAAAATGTCCGCAACTCAGTTTCCTGTCACATTTAAGAAGCTCAAAGCAGAGAATTTAGACTGTTTTTTCCCAAAAGAAATTATTCAAACCGAATAATCAACTAAAACAACAGTTAGCTATTATATTTATAGTTAAAAGCTAGTTTATTCATTGTTTACTCATGCTAAGAAACTTGATAAATGGTATGTTATCTGTAAAAAAAAACCAAAAAAAAAAACCAGAAGAATTACTTCATTTATCAGAAATAGAAACTGTAATTAATCGTTGCAGCTCTACTGCTAAAATTTCCAAAATCATTCCAATTATCACAGCCAGAGACTGTAAAGTTAGAAAGAATCTGATTCTAAACTTCCCCAACAGTTACTGAACTAAAAAACTGCAATATCATAACAAAACAGTGAGTGACAACTTGTTTGATTGGTTGATTCATCAATTAGTTAGTGCAGCTCTGTGAGAGGAAAAAAAAAACAAAAAACTTTTTACTTCAATCATCAGAGCCAAGTAAGTAAAAGTACTTTTCAAATAGTCACTGAAACAAACAGGAGGTTTTGTTGAGAAATTACCCAAATCTGAGCCTAAAACTGTGATATTTATAGTCATAGAAGAGGAAAGACACCAGAAAATAATCACATTTAGGTAGCTGAAGTTAGAGAACACAAAAATAAAACATAATCAATCCTCAGTCGATTATCAAAATAGCTGCAGATTAATTTAAATAGTCGACAAGTGGTTGAATGAATGGAAAATTACTCAATTTATCAGATAATTGGACTAAATGTGAGCTTTTAGTCTGGGAAAATAAAGCAAATGTGAGCTTTAAAATTGCGATATTTAAAAAAAAAGCACTTCATTCTTTACTTTTGGTTCAGTTTAAAGTTGTAGAAGTGGGAAGAAATTGAAAAATGTTTAAACTCAAGGAAACTATAATCAAAGATTTGACTGTTCTCTCTTTATTGATTACCAAAACAGCTGGTGATTAGTTTGATAGTTGATAGCTAATTGATTATCCCAAGATGCCAGGATGTTGTTTTGATGAAAGCTTGAGAGAAAAGTTAGAATTTAACAAACTAGTTGATACTAATAGTTGCAGTTTAGCTGATTAAAGGTAACGTCTGACCGTTCACACCTGGACCTGCAGGTGATAATTGTCTTCCCTGAATATAAAAACTGAACTCTCCATTTTCTTTCCCACCAATTAGAGACGTCTGTGGTGGCAGAGCAGCACATTGCACTCTTGGACCTTCGTCAACGGGGGGATGAGGCGATTCGTGTGAAACGGTGCTGGCAGCACAATCTGCAGCTCGCATTCATTCCCCCTATAAACTCCTCTCTCTCCGTTTTTTTTTTTTTTTTGCGGTTTCCTCCCCCGGCGATGCAGACAGCACAATAGTCTCACTGAGCGGTGACGATTAACACATAAAAGCGACACGGGGAATCTCGCTGCTAGATACTAGCGCACATGAGAGGGCAAAGCATTCATAGCATGCCAGCAACTTCAGTGGGAGCCCCTTCTATCTGATTGGTGATCTTTTGTTTTGGCGTTGCCCTCGATTCGGGGGAACGTGCCCAATCAGATTACGGAGAGGGAGGCAGAGCGAGACGACAATCGCTGTTTTCTATTTACTGCGTCTATCTGCAAACGGCTGCACTTAAGGAGGCCGCAGATAAGTCGAAGCGTCTCCATTTCAACTTAGACCTCCTTCTTCTTCTTCTTCTACTTTATTCGAGTACAGTTTGGGTGAACAGTGGTGCCAGGAAGTCAAACTCAGGCACAACCAGCTCTTGTTTTAATCCAGAGCTTGGAAGTGGAAGGGAATGGCAGAAAAATACAGAAAAATGAAGCATCCTGTCTCAGAGAACATCTGGGAGATCCACCTGGCTTCATTTTGGAGGTTCCTCAGTCAGAATAATCGGGGTTTTAAACTTTATTTTACATTTGTGGAGACATATATTTGAAGAAATCTATCTAAACTCCTTTTATTGGACAAAAGCATCCATTATTACCACTTTATCAGCTACAGATGAAGACTTCTAAGGTGTTTCTCGTGGTGTGGAAGCCTTCAGCTTCATTTTAGAGGTTCCTCACTTATATAAGTTTGTATTCCAATCTTTATTTTATACTTTCAGATAAATATATTTGGACAAATCTGTCAAAATTCCTTATATTAGACAAAAAGGATCCACTTTTGCCACTTTACCAGCTGCAAATTAAAACTTCAAAAGGTGGTTCTAGTAACAAAAAACACTAAATAAAGTGACATGGAAGTCCAGTACAATCCTAATGGACCTCAGCTTCATTTTAGAGGTTTCTCACTTCTGTTTCAATCTTTATTTTACACTTTTGGAGAAACATGTTTGTAAAAATCCATCTAGAACTCTTACATTAGACAAAAACATAATTTTTTGCAAATTTAAATGCTGCAACAGAACAGTGTAAAGTCTTTATATTCGACAAAAGCAGTCAGTTCTTGCAATTGAAAACCTGCAACTTAAGTCTTCTAAAGTGTTTCTTGTACCAAAACACACAAAACAAAGAAGTCCAAATCAAGCCACATGGACTTCAGCTTCATTTTGGAGGTTCCTCACTTATATAAACTTCTGTTTCAATCTTTATTTTATACTTTTGGAGTAATATGTTTCCAGAAATCTGTCTAAACTCCTTATGTTAGACAAAAGCAGCCATTTCTGCCACTTCTTCAGCTGCATATTAAGTCTTCTAAGAGGTTTCTTGCACCAAAACACACTTCCAAGCTAACAGTCTGATGTAATGTTGTTCATACTGACAATAAATAGACCAACAGGTGTAAGAAAATATTGTGTTTAAAGAAATAAACTGACGTGAAAGCCCTGTATAAGACACACATAAACCTACGTGGACCTCAGCTTCATTTTGGACGTTCATCACTTATAGAAACTTGTCATCTAAACCCCAAATATTCAATATATGAAACAAAAATAGCCTGTTTTCTTCCAATTTAGAAGCTAAAATGCTTCAAATTCAGCAAGTTTCTTGTAAGATAACACACCTCCAAGCTAACAGTGTGGTTTAAACTGACAATTAAGGAGCTAGCACAGTCCAAAAACTCTCCCAAGCAAGTGAACAAAAACAACAAGTTCAGCGCAGGACATGCAGAAATTTGAACTTCATGTATCCGGCAGCAAACCGTCTGAATACTGAAGCAACAAATATAGGTAAAGGCCACAAGTGATTCAAACATGCTTGATTTTTGCAGCATTAAGTCTCGATTCAGTTTGTATTTGCTGCTGGTTGTGTCTCCTGTCAGGATAATGAGTCTTCTGCTGTCAGTTTCTTTGCAAAAAGTCACTTTTTACACTTGATGGACGTCTGAACTGGAAGGAAAGCAGCTCTGTGTGTCTCTGGGTTGTTTTTTCTTTTCTTTTCTGCATCAGCAGCAGTGCTGGCAGCGCCTTCTTGGCCCGTTTCGGTCCCAGTTTCAGTTCTGGTGCAAACCGGACTTCAGGTAAGTTGCTAAACTTGTGAGCTCCTTCTAGACAACATTAGAGTTTAACTATCAGTTTTTTTCTTTAGTGTTCTTTGAGCAGTGTTAGATTAAAAATGGACACATGGTTAAAAAAGAAGCTGCAGAATCATAATTATTATCATAATTAGACTCTAAATGATGTCCTGTTGTCATAGATATTGCTTTGCAAGCATCATCTTTAGACCTAAGGACATAATTGTGAATATTTTACCTATTTTTGTACCTTATATGTTGAGCTCATGTATTATGCATGCTGTCAATGAATCTATTGATTATTTTCTTGATTAACTGATTACTGATGTCAAAGAGGGGGAAAGAAACCAGAAAATATTCACATTTAAGATGCTGAAAATTGAAACTTTTTCCCTTTAAAAAATCATTTTAAGCCAATTAATTGATGACTACTTGACAAACTGTCGCAGCTCTAATGTTTATGAATCATAATCAATTATATTAACAAATTAGCATCACTGGTTTTACTACTAAATGCTATTTATTTGCATATATTTGATATATTATAATATTGATCAGATGTAGACGGCAAGTTTATGCTTCTGTTAAAATAAACACAAGAATATCTGAGTATGCACAGTTTTAAATAGGATTTATACTCTAAGGTGTAAGAGAAGGTTGTAAATATTGGCAACAAAAACTTTTCAGTTTAACAATTAATTTTGAAAAATTTGAAGATATTTTCTGCACTTTTTTCAGATTAAGCGGTAAGTTTAATGTCTCAGCACAAAGATTAGACGGAAAATCTGAAGTTTTAAATGTTTTTTTGCACTTTGTTCTTGCACTTATTGTTGATTTGGTGAATTTCTGCAGACCTGTGTTCGCTGGCATTTGATATTTCATAAACAATAACTGATCAAAACTGGTCAATTGAGTGGTTCATCCTCCTGCTGATGACTTCGCCACTTATTCACTGCATGAATAAATTATAATATGCAAAATAAAATATTCTGAAATTGAAGTTTAGTGAAGAACTTATTTAGAGTTTAACTGTTTCAAACAATCAATGATTACCATCGTCTCCAGTCTGAGGTTAAAAACTGCTCAAATGTGACGTCTTCATCATCTTTTTTTTTGTATTTTGTGACACTAGATGCTCATTAGGGTCACAACTCCCTTCAAAATAAAAGAAAAAATATTCCAGTGAAGGACTTTGTGGTAATTAATGCTGTTTCTCTCCCCTCTTTCTCGTGCTGTATTTACACTTTGACGGTACAATTAAGGCTTTGGAAGTTCAGATGAGAGCAGACTTGGCTGTCAGGACAAGTCTGGAGGTTGGGGGATGCTTTCTGCCACCTCGAGTGGGATTTTACGAGCCAGAAGCCTCTTTTTGACGGCACAAGGATCCAGACTGACCGACGTTTATCGCACCTGAGAAAAGCGGCACACATGTCACTGTTCCACAAAGGCTCAGACGCTGAGGCTCTGCGGCAGCATTTCAGTCATCATCTAGCCCAAATCACACGTATGAACGCCTCTAATTAGTGCATGTGAACGAAAAAAAGCACTAAATATGACTTTAGTTTTCAAGCATGGCACAAAAAAATAATCACTATTCTGCAATAACGCAGCATTTAAAGCTAGAATATGATGAAATATTTTCAGCTTTAGCACATATGACAGTCCAAGCTGCTATTTATATAAATGATGTAAAATGTTACAGATAAACTGCTTTTTTTTACACATAAATTGTTCCTTACAACTAGTTTTGTGACTTTTCTTTCTCTTTTCTTTAAAAAATAGCAGCAAAAAGCTAAAATGACCTTTTCAGAAATGTAATTTATAGAGAAACACAAACAAACATAGTTGAAGAGAAGATATTTACTCTGAATATAAATGAAAAGCAAGATAAAGAAGAAGCAAATAAGTTTCTTTGAATGTTATGAGCATAAAAGTGCACTCTCATGGATTATTAATGTCAGATTTTTAAATGTGAAACATCTTTGAATGTGTATTTAATTGTGCTCTGGATGTGCTATAGTTTGTGTTGGTGGATGCGATATTTTGGCTTAATTTGTAAAATAGAAAAATACTCGCTTTGAACAAATAATTTACACATTTTTGACACCAGAAAACAATTATCTTAAACCTATTTTTGACCAGAATGGGCTTGTAATGACTCCAGTGTTTGTCCTAATCCAGTGTGAATGTTAAGTAATTGTTAAAATTCTACGTGGTTGCTGCCAAAATACTTCAAGTATTCACTGTTTACCCCAGATTCTCCTGCTCATTAACACAGCAAAAACCTTTGATATTTAATTTAGACCGGTGTCGGACACCGAGACTCTCCGGAATTATTAGCTGGAAGCAGTTTAAAGCTGTAGAATACCAGCGACGCCACGTTTAAAAGAGAGAAAATAGTGGATTTTTGCTGTTTTAAGCCGGTTTTCTGTGTGATATTTGTGCAGAGTGAAGCCGGTGTGAAGCAGCAGCAGCAGCAGCGTTTGGAGGCTGAGCAGCTGATTTTAAACTGTAGGGTGCAGCAGTCGTCTTTCAAACGGGAACGAGACGGAGGCAGCAGCAGCAGCATGGAGGTGGAGGATCAGACCGAGGCCTCGACGCAACATCCACGACCGAAACCGAGAGCAGGAGGAGGAGGAGGAGGAGGAGGACGATGTGTAATTACAGACTAAACACCGACACCCGACGTGATTTACATTACTTGATGTCACGGAAAAAATATTAGATGAGGATTGTTTTCGTCGGTAACAGGACCCAACACACACACACGCATCTAACAAGCCACTTGACCACTTAAGTTGCGATGATTATGCCATTAACTGACGTGAACCTTCAGCCAACTCATCGCGTCATCAAGCGAGCGGCCAATCAGGAGCCGGCGTCGATGACTGCTCAATGAAATCCTCTAATTTTTTTATTTTTTATTGCTGTTTGTTCCCCCTTATTTCTTCTGCTGTTTTATTATCCTCATGCGCAGATAAAATAAGAGCATCCAGTTTCTTTGGAGATCCATATGGTTCCAATTTATGTGCTCGGTAATTCCCCCGAATCTGTCATTATACGAGGGTGGAGAGTCTCCTTAAGGTTTGACCACATGATCACTGGCGATGCTTCCGCATTCCTCACAGCAGATGATTGGAATGTTTTTAGGGTGAAATGTACAGCAAGAGCACAGTTTCTGGGCCGCTTTGAACAAGCAAGATGCAAAAAACCCCGAAAAATCTAATTCTGAAAAGAGAATATGGAGGATTCCTGCAAAATAATGAACAATCATTGAATCACTTCCAAACAGAAACTGAATATCTGCTTGTAAATGAGTGATTTTGTTCTTCTTTTGTTGTTTTTTTTTTCTTCTGGCAGCAGCATTTTGAGCCACAATGCACGAAAGAAATGACGAATATGAAACAGCTTGTTAACTTCGAGGCTCTCCATCATCTGTTTTCGAACTATTTAGTTGTAGTCAATTGAAATATCTTCATTTTTCTGGGTTGAATACGACCAAAATCACATTCCACGGCTGCTTCCAAAGGATTACATGCCTGCTTATAATTACATGCAGGTAGACTCTAATCTGTGCTAATTCGCTCTCGAAGAAGGTGTTTCAGGCTCATCTGATCGGAGACAGTTTATCGGATATAAATGAGCAAAGGTGCAAAGTTTAGGCGAGGATGATGGAAGGTTTGGGCCAAATATTGAAGCTGCTGAAGCATTTTAGAGAAATATTTAGAGGTTTGATCGATGTTGCACAAAGATGAAGTGCATCTGTGTTTCATATTTAGCAACTCAGCAAGACAGAAAAAGCGAGAAATGTGTCGAAATACAACATAAAACTAATGCTGAACCAAACAATTATATAAAAACACCATCTACTAATCAACATATGGAAGCCCAGAGGTGACACAAAAACAAAAGAACTACGCAACACATTAGAATAATATTAAATTACTTTTAGAAATACCTGGTGTCCAACAGTGCCTGAAAAAACACAGCTGCTGTCAAATAGCATTAAAGTGTTTTTTCTTTGAAATTGTTATGATTTAACCCTCTGAACTCGCAGTTTCTCAGTGTTTTTGTAACATTTTTTCTCACTGTGGACTCATTTTTCACTGCAATCTCTACAAAATCAGCAAAATCATGACTACAAGTAATAAGAAGTAAAGAAGTTGTGCTTAGGAGTGCAGAATTTGTAGTTTTTTTTTAAAGAGAAACGTCTGCAATATGCTTTATTTGTGGCATTTAAAAAAGAGACGTAGAAAACAGCAAATTTGATGAAACTTGATTGATTTTCCTGTTAAAATCAGAAATCACACATGACATGTTGAAGGAAAAATGGAAAGTTGGATATCCGCAGATTTTGTTCTGTTTTTACCGTTTCTGGCTCTGATAAATCGTGTATTTATTAACAATATTTTTCAACTAACATGTCAGGTTTTTGTGTACAAATTAAGATTTAGTCTTTTCTTTGGATTGTTGGATTAAAAAGTCTCAACAATTGTCACACTTCCTTTGAGGCATCAAATGTCAAATCTTTGGACACTAAAGTATTATTTTCACGCTAAATTATATACTGACTATGTGGTATATGTAGAAATTCAAGCTTTTTTCTGCAATTCAAAGTTTTTTGGGGAGTTTTTGGGGTTTGCTTGACCTTAAATGACCTATTAAATGTCAACATTTTTTTTGCATTTTTTTAAAATAACAGAAGGTTTTGGGATTCTGAGGCTGAAAAGTATAATTTAGCTGAGCGTATTAAACTGATTTACGTGGCAACTGTAGCACAAGTCAACAAATGTGGATTGTATTTTTTTAAATTCAGACACACATTGCTCAGAATGCCAATTTTCAAATGAAAAAAACCCAGTTTGTAAAAAAAAACATGTCTAATTCTTGGCTTTGGTTTTTGCCTGTATTGACAGAAAACAGTGCAAATGAAGGGAAGCAGATGAAAGACGGCGGAGTCACCAGGGTGACCCCGTATTTTTTGCAGATTTCTTTTTGCACTAAGACACTGATCACAGTATTTTCCACCAAACAGGCTCCTCTGTAATCAGAGCAGCTCATCAAATATGCTTCTAATAATAGAACGTTAAAATGGAAGGAAAAAAATGCAAATTAAGGTGATTATTACGAGTCATATAAATAAATAATGTGTGTTTGTGCTCCAAAGGCAGCTTTAAAAAAACCCTGTTTTCACCTGGATTTGCGAGTTACTGATTGATTTTTCTTCTGTTTTTGGAAATAAACAGAGAATTCACGAGAAGACTGATGGCTCCTTGTCGTACATCACATATGGGAAATGAAATTCCTACTTGATTGAATGCTTTCAATTTAAAGTCACGCCCGGACTTCCGTACCCGAAGGCCAGCAGCACATATGAGAACATCCTTTTCCTGCCGGTTCTTACCTTTTAATCTTCCCGCTCCTGAACTGACGCCACCTGAAAAGAGACAAAAGGTGGAGTGTGTTTAGGGATACAAACGACGCCGACGTCCACAGCGGCTGTCACATGAAGAAGACACATTAGTAAATAACAGCGGGTTGATAACGGTGAAATGCACCATCAAATGTACTTCATAATGCTTTACGGCTGCCATTCGTTGACATTTATATATCACTTTTTAGTGGCGGGCCAATGAAACGCCGGCTTTGAATAAAGTCGGCCATGATTCATGTCTCTGCTGTGTCAGTCTTACATTAATATTATGACCATATCCATCATGTCGGCCATCTATAATGAACAGATGCTGTAAAACACAATTTGGCATGACAAGAGGGAGAGGTGGCGGCAGAGAGTTTCATTCGCAGCAGCATGTTGCCTTTCAGACGGCCAGTCGAGCTCCAACACGAGTCTTTTCTGCGCAAAGCCGAATGAAAGGTGACAAGTGATGCAGCAGGAAGGACTCCTACTGACTCTGAGGTGCACACTGATCCATTTCGGTCCTTTGTAGGCCAAAAGATTGGGAAAAACTGGTCTAAACTTGACCAAACATCAGCTTATGTGGTCTACAAACTTTCCTCTTTTGATCTCCTCAACACAGGTGATCATAACGGTCTCATTATGGTTCTTTTTGGATCATTTTAAGAGTTTTTACATGTGAAAAACCATCCAGTAATGCAAAAATGACAACGTAGATCAGAAAAAAAGGGACAAAAATGAACAAAATTAGCAAAATTGTGTTCTGTTTGCTTGAGAATCACATCAGAATCATCAGTTTTAACAATTAATTTCACACTAGATATGCAAATTCTAAGTCTATTTTTTGGAAATTTTATGGATATTTTCCCGTTTTTCAAAAATATCTAATTTAACAAACACACCTATATAAAATTAAAGAACTAATATTTGCTTTTCTGATAATTTCCACTAATTTGATCTAATTTTAGAAATACATTTAGATGACTAAAGATGAATTTAATCTATTAAACAAAAGGGAAATATTTGTGATTTATTATTTTAACTGTCTTTTTACATTAAAAAATTACATTTCTATTTAAAGATAGGTTGTGGTAACTCACAGTTACAGGTTTTTAATATTATTTTATGTTATATTGCACATTCAAGGCCTATTTTAGTAATTTATGTATTTTGTGTATTCCAAAAAATATCTCATTTAACAAACACATCTCTGTCAAATTACAAAACCAACACCACTTCTTTTTGCTCATTGTTAAATATATTTACAGCATAAAATATACAACCTGATTTAATCTACAACAAAAGGAAATAACTGTGAAATTATGATAAATGTGTGAATATATTTTAACATTTTTTTTTTACATCAAAAATTTAAATTGCTGATAAAAATTGTAATTTTATGGTTATTCTCAGGTGATGGATATTTATTTTATTTTCAAAAATATCTCTATGTAATATTTTCTGGTACCTGTCACTAATTTCATTCAATTTTAGAAATATACTCAAAGTTTTAAACTTGAATTCAACCTATAAAATAAAAAGAAAATATTTGTGAAAAACTACGATAACTTTCAAATGTATTTTACATAAAAAATTTCACATTTTGTATCAAAAAGATACATTTTATGGTTACTCATTACAACTTATTTATGGTCTATTTTGCAATTTAAATGTTAAACAAATCAAATGTTATAGGATTATTTATTTTTCTGTCAATTATCACTGATTTAATTTAATTTTAGAAATATGTTCACAGTTTCAAACTTGAATTAAATCTACTGCATAAAAATAAAAAATATATATATTTTTAAACTATAATAAATTTCCAAATGTATTTCAACATTCTTTTCAAAAATTCAAAGAAAGGCTATAAAAAACTGTAAATAAAAAGTAAAGATTTTGTAAAATTACAGTTTTTGTTTTATTATAGTGTAGGTTTCACACCTGCATTGTTCTGATTACCTCCAGAAAAACAGTTGTATTTTGGAAAAATGTCTATAATTAAAGGATATCTCTCATAAAATTACATAAGTATTTTCTTCTTTTTGTCTGTCATCTCTAATTGTATGCTTTGTGAATATATTTATTTATAGTACTAAACTTGAATTCAACAGTATCGTATAACAAAAATGAAATATTTGTGACTAAGTAGAAATTGCAAATACAGACAAAAAAAGAAGGAAATTTTATGGTTAAAAAATGAAATTGCAAAAATGGAAAGTTCACAGTTAGATATGCAAATTTACAGTTTATCCCTGTACTTATTTTTTAATTTTTCCTAACTTGAAACAAATAAATTAATACTACTACTACTACTATTAAAAAATAAAATAATAATAATAAACAAATACTGAATGAAATTAATTAATTATATAATACATAAACAGATTAAAAAATTGCAAAATTATATAATAAAATGAGAAAAAGCTCCATTAAATTACAGTTTGTTTTTATTTTCAGTAAGTTTTTTTCACCAAGTTCGGTTTGGTTTGGATGCATAAATACAGAAATACACGCTCATTTACGGTAGAACGCATTTCACATTTGGGTTGTTGGACTTAGCTGTTTGCATGATGAAGATAAAAGTAAAAATATTCCTTACTAATCAGCTCAAATGCATTTTGCCAGCAGCTGGTTCGGGCAGCCTATTATGGACTGTATTGAGATGACATTAGTGTGAAGTGGTCCTACATAAATGCTGGTAAATGTAACTGACGACATCTGAAAAAGTCCAGTTTCACCACATCAAGAGCTGCTTGCTGGAAGAGTTTGCTACAATCTACAGATGAAAGCGTTTTAATTGTTGGACTTGCGTACTTGCAGACGGAGGCCTGCAGATACGACTCAAATCTTTCTTTGTTAGCCGCCGTATGACTCCTCAGACGGACCCTACGAACCCTTGAGCAGATCCTGACCCAACGTTGGGCCACCCAACGCAGCATTTCACTCACTTTTCATCAACCACGTCTGAAATGTCTCTCCGCTGGCAGACATGTGTAGTCAGTGCTGAATTCTCCTCTGTGCTGCTGCTCAAACAGATTCTTTTAGCTTTTTGCCAGATTTGGTGCCACGTCTCAGCTGTGATTCGTGCACCCGGATCGTTCTCCTGCATCTGTTTAGTCGCCTGTGTGATAACGCAGGTGGCGGCAATCAGCGCCGAGTCTTAATATTTTAAAGAGGAAACGCTGCTCGTGTGTGTGTGTGTGTGTGTGTGTGTGTGTGTATGTGTGTGTGTGTGTGTATGTGTGTGTGTGTGTGTGTGTGTTTGGCCAATAAAGCTCAACTGGGCTTCTAAAAATGAAGTAAAAGCAGAATCTGTTTGCGAGGTGGGAGAAAGATTGGACGTTTTATTCCTCCTTAAAACTGAACAGCGCGGGCTGATTCATAAAAACTGTCATTTCAGGTGAGATTAAACCGGAAACTTCCTGCTTTTTGTGCAAACATGCAGACAAACGCGCCAAGACAGATGAATAAAAACCAACCGAATGATGAAATCACAACTCCAACCTCTGCTCGATGTCATGTCAGGAAAAACCTCTTTAAAATATTTCAAAAATGCTAATTTCCTAAATGTGTTTTTCCCGGCTGCGCTGATGAAGGTGCATATTTCTCCCCTCCTCCTCCTCCTCCAACTCTTTCATTTCCCCTCTCGGCCTGTTGGAAATTACACACAGCCTTGTTTTGTATGCAAAGATACCTCCCTTGCTCAGGGAAATTTTTATTTGTACGCCGTCTTTTCCCGCTAATGCAACAAATGAGAAATGGCGATCCGGGCCTCGGGAAATGCTCGGGCCCCGCAAACTGCCACTGTGATGTTTGAGCATAAGCCTCCCCTTTTAAAGAAGCGTGTTGATTCTCCATACCCCAATATTGACCGACCGTCTCTGTTTGATGTATGCATGGGGCCCCCACCACCGCGTACACACTCACAAACCCAATGTTTGGGCTTAACTTGTTAGTTCTGCTTCTGATGCCCCGAGATATTAGTGTACGATCGACTGTAGTGTCGGTCCGGCTGACTGTCTGTCTGACTGTCTGACTGTTTAAACGACTGACGGTTCAACTGCAGCAAGTTCGTGTGTGTTTACACGCTGAAGAACGAGGCGCAAACACAAACCTGCGAGCTGCTAATGAAGCTACACCTGCTCATATGAAGAGAAAATGTAATTTTTCCTGAAAAAAGCAAATGAGGTTGGTTGATTATCAAGTGTAAGAGTTTAAATTACTGTATTAGAACCAGGAGAGACTCGATCATGATGATTTTTGGAGAGTTATGTGCAGTTATGTGTATTTATTTCATGTATAATGAATAACATGGTCGACGCTCTTATGATGCTTTATTTTAGTCCAATATATAACAAGTGGTGCGTTTTTTCATCGCTAACAATTAAAAAATAAACTAATTAATTTTATAAAGTTTTGTAAAGTTTTTTTTGTCTTACCTTTTGAACTATATTGGTAAAATTAGGATCAGAATTATCTGAAATAACTCATTTGTCGCAATTCTAAGGTCCTTATTGGTATAAATGTAAAATAATATCAATAATACATTTTTAAAAAAGTGTTTCCAGTGTTTCGTTGAGATTTTCAGTTGTAAAGTGTATTACTTGCTTGACGTACATCAATGCTAATGGCAGTGAAAGTTTTTTCTGTAAAATTTAACAACGTGTCCGAGTTTCTGTGAAATCCACAAAATAACAACAGTTTTCACTAAGATATGACTTGGAGCAACTAGCAGAGCTTCTTTTTTGGCTATAAATTGGACAAACTGACCATTTTGCACTCTGAAAACAGCCGTAGCTAGAAAATAACCAAAGCTAATGTTTGCCACTCGATGAAAATGGAGACTGGAGGTGAAATTAGCGCCGTCTCCTTCACATTAAAGCCACAACAGTCGAAGTGAAGACACTAGAAAATCCACTGTGAGCTTCTCCGGTGGGACAGAGTGTGTTATTAAAGTAGAAACATCAACATAATATAGATAGGTATCGCCTTCAGATCGAACATAATCCCTGCTGAGGCTCTGAGCCCAGATACTGAGAGTTATCTCACCAGGAAAATATCCCTGTTTACTAAAGTGGCTGAACAGTGTAAACCTAATTACTCTGAACTAGGTCAGAAATGTGCTACTGAGTAAAGAGTAATCAAACTGAATATTTAATGCAGCACACTACAGCATCCCCTCCTGGAAACTGCACACCGTCTATGTGTCTCTACCTCTGTTTGTTAATCAGATCACCTGGTCTGGTTGTGATAAAGAAGCAGTGAGGAGGAGTTTTCTATTAATAGATGAGGAGACTTGTGGCCTGCAGATGACAGGAAGAGAGGCCTGTCATGAGGAATGCCTTTGTTATTTTCCATCCAGGGAGGAAATGAATTTCTTGTGATTTTTTTCAGAAACTCTGCCCGCGGGCGGCAAGCAGAGACAGGAGAGTCCGTTGATGATGTGATGATGAGCGCTTTTTCCCCTCAAAGAGGCTGGACGAGGTTCTTTTTAAAGGAGGGTTTTTTGGGTAGAGTGAGCGAGCTTCAGTGTGGGAGGCCTCTTCACCACGTCCAAGAACGCATTGTGTCGTCATTTGAAGTCGCTGTTGGAGGGCGATGAAGAACTCCCATCGGCTCGCTTTGAACGCGTCCCTCGATGCAACAACTTCTCCGTGGTGGAAGCCATCTTTGAAGCGTGCCGCCAAAAAGCCTGAATGTATGTTGGCGTTGGGCTGCAGTGGAAGCTAAAAAAGGTAAAACAGCAGCATTTGTTGACGTGGCCTTTTTAGATTCTGCCCTTCTAGTAAACTATTGTTCCTTGACACTCGCGGCTTTAATTGGTGTTGAGCTCTCTCAGGGTGGGGCTGTTCACACCGGAATTACAAAGTCCATTACCATGATAATAAAATGTGTCCACTCTGTAAAGAGACCATGTGGTCTATGAAAGGACGGCCAGTTCCGCCAGCTCTTATTGGTGTAGTCTGGTTTGGCTGCGGCTCCCCTTGTTCTTGGAACCGGTATCAAATGGCACATGAACACTATAATCGGAGCAATTTTCCAAACATCTTCAACTTCCACCGCACAGAAACGGATCCAGGAGTGCGGCAACAAAACCGGGCCTTATGTCAACTTCTGATTCCAAAACGTTAATGATCTAGATCAAAAGGAGCTTCAGAGACGACTCGCTTTTGTGTTTTCCGAGTCCCTTTCAAACGCTGCCTTTGAAGCTTGAATACATGCCCAGAAAATGGTTTGATTAAACAGGTATGTGGGATGGTTAAACATATTGAAGACACTAATTACTACTGAACGCTCTGTGGTGTGGGGCGCTGGATGAGGATGTGGAGGAAAGGCCGCTGGGCTCAGGCAGAAAGTCCTTTTTCAACGCGAGCACATCCAACAAACACAATCTAGATTATTTCACATGAAATTAATGTTGTTTGCCTTATTTCCACAGTGGACAGGGAGACATTTCTGCCTCTGTGCAGGAGGGAGCCCCATCCAGCAGTTAGAGGATGAAGGGTGGGTTAAAATATAGTCAACGCTTAAATTAAAGCATCTTTGTTGTTTTTCAAAACTTGAAATATAACAAAGTGTTACAGTAGCAGTCTGAGCAACTTTCTGAAACATTTTGAACCCTTTGTTGTTGCTTCTGTCACATTTTTCCTCACTGTCGGTTCATTTTTCACTGCAACATAAAGTCCTGCACCTCCATGGGAACAGAATGACGACTAGAGGGAGAGAGAATTCAGGAACATCTAAAATGCAGCACGATGAGGTAAAATGCCAAAAATTATTTAAAAATCAATGAAGAAAGGAGAACTTATTAATTATTTCAAGAACTGAAAAAAGCTAGAATCAACACGTAAAGCATTTTCCCCACAGGTGTGACCAATACTGGATCAAAAGATGGTGACTCTACATGTTGTAGTTTACTTTTTACATTTGTAATTTATTTCCATGCTCTGTGAAAACACTGCCTGCAGTTCAACTGAAACTCCTCTGAATTTTTGTCATGTGCCTGTAGGCTGCAGCTGAGTCATTAATGGCTTCATGGTTGCACCAAGTAGTAGAGAATTTTAATCCTTTTACAGAGTCAGGTTATTGCAAAAGGTTTATTTTGGGTGATTTTTTAAGAAACAGTTTCAACTATTACAAGTCTAAGCTTAGATTTGACGCTTCTGTGTTTGACGCAATCTTGTGCTGAAAGGAACTACCAATGGGTGAATCTGCATCTACAAATTAATGATCAACAATTAATGACATAAAAAGATGCATACTTTTGTGTTGCACATTTTTGCCCTCAAATTTGGCAAAAAAATAAGATGATTGAGCTCTAAAGTTGGGCTGAATTTCAGACGCTAATGTTTATTGGACTAAATTCGCCCTCGGTTTTGCCTGTCAGACTACAAAAGGTTGCTCTGACCTCCATAACATGAGGTTTGTCCTGCCTGGTGGAACTTTTGGGCATCAATCGCCACCTTACAAATAACTAGACTTGATAATATCGTCCTGCAAAAACAGACTTCTGTCAGATAAGGCAACACTTTGGCTTTACGCAGACCGCTCATGTTTACTGTCAAACCTCCTGAAGGCTTATTCTGATCCAGGAAGCTCCCTGGTGTGAGATACCATAAACATGAGCACATCCAGAACATGGCATTCACATAGTGGATGCGGTTGCAACCAAACCTACACTCACGAGGCCTCTGACCTTTGCAGCAGTGTTTGTACACTAACCATGATGAGTGCCTTGAGAGTTAAAGTTGTTTCAGCACGAGGTGTTTACAGTGTGTGTTGACCTCCCATACAGGCTCTACATGAGTAATTACATTAAAAGACTACACATGGATGCACAGATGTGTAATTATTCATCGTTTGGAGCCATTTTGATCTGAATAAATCATAGGTGAGTCCCCTCCTCTGACTCCCCTTGGCATTTGACTTTGGTTTAGGTCCCTCTTCGCACGATTTCTCCGCTGTGATGTGGACCGAGAACACTTTTGACACATTTCTCGAAACACACTTCTAATTTGTCCCCCAGGCGCTGGTTATGACGCGAGCTGACACTGAGGTCTGACAACATGACTTCTTTCCTCCTCTGGCCAAAGCTGCCGCGAAGCTGCAGCCTCCGCCCGCCTCCAGAGCGGAGGATCGGGGTGTCTTACGACTGAGCCGCTCCCCTCCCCTTTTGGGACATCGGTTCGAATTAACGCCACTGCCGTCTGACTCTTAAGGCATCGCCGCTGACAGCTGCAGCGCTCAAACACACCAGGTGCTTCTGTCTGCGCCGAGGTGCCCATGACACCTACCTGTTTTTTAGCCCTCGACCTGTCAAGGGAGCCAGATTTAATTAACGTAATGATCAAAGCAGGAAAAGCAAGTTTAGCCCTGAGGTAGCAATCCCAGTGAGCCGCGCTTGCTAATTATTTAGCATTAAGGTAGACGGCGCTTATGCATACATGACTACTTCAAAGATTTGATTGGGGTTTGGTTCGTTGCAACAGCAAAGTGCCCCGAGCAGCCGGTGGTGACATCAAAACATCAGTGTGGATAAATCTGCTGGTGTAAAGCATCTCGCTCTCAGCCACCAGGTAACCTTTCTTTATCCTCTCTGACAGCGCCTGTTCACAACAAACATCAGCTGTGTGAATGTAAATGAAGGGACGTGGGGGCAAGTTCAGGATGTGATGACGAGGGAGATGAAAGTTTTATTTTCGGGCGCCGGGAGGAGGACAGGCTGAGCACCCTGACCGAGGTTTAAGGTGACTACGAGGGACGGCATGCTGCTGCCACGGCTCAGCTGAGCCCCTGTCAGGGCAGAATATAGAAAATAATAATAACAAAACCACATAAATTAACAGTTGCAGAACCCAGGTGGTTACAGGCAATAATCTGATTTCCTTCCATTTATTTCTGAAGCCTTTAGTATATTTTGATTACATGTCTGCATCATCAACCTAATGTTGGTTCGGTGTCACTACAACCACGTATAGTAGCTCTATTTGCAAATCATCCAATTATTAAATGTAATTTGATGGAGAAACTCAAGTTACATGGTCAAGCAAACCTCAAAACCTTCTTCTAGCCACTTTGAATTACAGTAAAGAACCTTAAATTTCTAAAGACATGAGAGATTTTACGTGGTTTACATATGCTTGTATAAAAATTTGGTACAAAAATAATGCTTTAGAATCCAAAAACTAAACATTTGATGCCTGAAAGCAGATATAACAATCAATGAGAGGGACCATTTTCTATGTTTCAATCCAATAATTCAAAGTTAAGACATCTAGAACATGTCTGATGTTTTTAATTTTATATTTAAAAATTGCCAAAATTACACCATTTTAAAACTAGAAGCTGTAAAAACAGTAAGAATCCTACAGTCGTTGAATGAATCACGCGTGACATGTAATTTGTGGGAAAAATTACCCAAATTAAAGCAAAAAAAACAACAACAACATTTCATCAGAAGCACTTGATTCTACATGCCTAATCCATTAATTCTCCAACAATAAACCATTTGCACCAGATTCTGTGAAGTTGTTTGCAAAAATCCAACAACTACTCGACTGAACTGCAGGCAGTGTTTACACAAGGCCACAAGGAACAAGTATGGAAACAAATTAGAGAGACTGAGAGGGAAATGAAACACGATGGATCAATAAAACAAATGCAGCATGGCTCAAAAGCAGTGACCAGAGAAGCAAGTTGTTGGACGATACATTCAGCATGGTGAAATGTGAATAAATAGTGAAATATCTATAGAAAGTACAGTCACCATTGTATTTCCCAGTAATGGTAACATCTGTGGGCAAAGCCAAACCCAAATCCTCTCAAAAACCTTGAATTATAGTCAAGAGGATGAAACTTCCAAAGATATTGACTGTTTAAGAGTGAATTTAGTTTAAATAAGTCTAAAAGTGATGCTTTCGGAGCCAGAAATTAAACATTTGACACTTTAAAACAAGCGCCACAGTTGGAGAGATGGGCAAATCCATTGAGCTCTCTCAGTCAACTCACGGCAAACTAAATTGGAAAACATTTTCTAAATTTCCCAAATCCAATTGTAAGATACTGAAAGAACGTGTGAAATCTTAATTTATATATTAATCTGATGAGCAGAACAGAATACAATAGAAATTGCAGCCTCTTTTATGAACCTGATGAAGGATTTCCATCAAAAACACAACTCGAAGACATTTTTAGGGGAGCATTTGGCCTCCAGCTGTTCTTTCCTGCCGCTTCAACACAAAAGAAACATCAATTTAGTTGTTCTTGTTGAACTGCTGCAGAAAAATTAATTGACTCTCATTCAGATTAAGCAATTCTTCCTCTATTTCACTTTGTGTGTGGCTTGATTAGACAGAAAACTTTGCTCTAAATCAAGCAGAATGGACATTAGCAGCGCCCAATCAACACGCTGCATGCCAGCAACCACCGTTTTTTTGTAATTGCCAGCATAAATTGTTTCTTTCCAAGAATGTTTCAATGAAAAATTCAACAATTCTCCTTGTAATTTTGGACAATATCACTCTCAATTTGCATAAAACAAATTGTTCATTGTAGTTGGAGTGCCAGCTATGTGATGGTGGTGCAATCCCAGTGGTTGCCAGCAGATTTTAATGTCTTGAAAAAGTCTTGGATTATTTAACGCTGTGCAGTTTGTGGCACTTTTTCCTCGTCCAGCATTGTTCCCAGGTCTGAATAGACTCTCGTGGATTCCTTGAGAGCGATGTTGCGCTCACATTACGGCAATTACTTATGCTAACTTGCTTCCACTCAATGGGCGGTCAGGTGTCTGTTTTTGCCTCAGGAGTGCGGTCTGGTTTTGCTCGCATAAGATCCAGTCAGGGGATAATTGGAAAAGCCCCTTCTGCCTGCAAGACATCCTCTGTGAAGATTCATATTTCATCCGAGCGGAGACAAGTTCCTTGAATCTGACCATGTGCCTGCCTGCGAATCTTCAGCCAGAGCTGGAAGACAAAAGGCTGTTTTTCTAGCTGTTTATCGGGGCTCCCGTTGAGGTAACGAGACCGACGTGGAAGAGCAGATTTCAAACAACTGAAGGAGCCATTCTGCACGAAAAGCCAAGTGTAATTGTGAGTTAAATGAATTCCGAGTTTGTAGTCCTGCTGGATGAGTAAAAGCAGGCCTTCGGCGGGTCTTTCCCTCCGGTGTACAATGTGAATAGACAAGAAAAGAACAGCCTTCCGACTGACACACAGGGCTCTCATTGAATCATGTGAACTAAGACGGGGGGAATTTTCTGATAGCCCCCATTTCTGTGCACAGACGTTGAGACAAAAGACTTCACTGTCTGCTGCCGTGGAGCTGCGACTTACCTCCAGGCACTGCCAAATTAAAAAAAAAAAATAGAAAAAAAAGAAAAAGAGGAAGGAGAAAGAAACGACCTCCCGGTTATGGGACCTGAGCAGTTGCCCATTGTTCCAGTTAAAATGAAAATCCCAGCTCCTCTGTTGGGGCCCCTGGTAACCTGTTCGGCAGCAGCTGGTGGCCACCTGTGGAGCAAGTCAAATTAGGGAAGGATTCCTACTGTTTCTGTTTATTGTCTGCAGGTTTTTGTGTGTGGTATTGTGCTTTGGTCCTGTGCGGCGGTGGTGGAGGTCGGCCGGCCGGGCTGCCGGCGGGACGACCAGTGGCTCCCTGGAGGCTTTTGTTTTGTCTCTCAAATCACCAGGTTTTCCTTTTTCCGTGTGTCGGATTGCTGATTGTTGCTCACAGAGGACAAATAAAGCACAAGACTTTTCCTTCTTCAAATATGCAACCCAGAAAGGTCCCTGAACCTTCCTTCCATGGACAACACATCTCCTCTCCTGCATGCCTATCTTTAAATCTGACAAAGAGCAAATGACAAAAAATGGAGATGAGTTGTGACCTCTGTCCATTTTCCCTCAAATTATCCAATTTGGCCTTTATGAGCTCCCAGTGCCTGGAAGCCTCGAATTCCTCTTAGCATCCGAACAAGAGATGCTCTTGTTTGCTGCTGCAACAGAGATAGAAAACAGATATTAATCATCGTTTGGACACACCGACGGGGGGGAAAAAAAAAAAAATCACTTATGGGTCACAGTATTGCTAAACTGCAAAACACGGTGGCTCTTTGTGTCCGTTTCCCGTTCCCAGGAATGCGGACTCGTCTTATGACTCGAGGTGGGGTTGGGGAGGTGAATGACATCACCGGTTGCGCTCACATTTGAATTCTGACACAGTGGCACCTTGTGTTTCTCGTTCGAACCCCCCACCTCCTCGCCATCTCCTCTCTGAAGCCGGGATTGTGCTCGGCTCTGCCTTTTCTTCCACCCTCAAAGAATACCTCCTTTTCTCTCGGTCCTCTTAAGCAGCTGCCTGCGTATGAAGTGGGGAAAATGACACTCCATCTCATGATGAATGGTACTTGACCCCTGCAACCCTTTCCTGTGGGGCTCCCATTTACATAAGCCAGGAGATCTCACACTTGTTTACAACCGGAGGTAGAAAAAAAGCGTGACGTGGATGCTCGACGCCACTAAGGTGCCGCAAATGAAGATTAAATATTTGTTGATCAACCTCAGCTGCAAATTGGACAACCTTTTCTGATGCTTCTTAGCTCTCGCCTCCTGGTTTGACACACATCCGCAGTGGTGGGGTTGCCTCGCTGAGAGCCCTTTTGTTACATGATTAATTACTCCGAGCAACAGTTATGGCGGGATTAACAATTAGCTAGACCTGTCAAACAGTCAGTCTAAGATGGCAGACTAATTGAGCGGCTGGTTGGCCATTGTGTCCCAGTATAAGGCCAAGGAAGTGGGGATGGTTCGCAAGCCTTTCATCTCTTTTACAGGCCTAATACCATGGCAGAAAAGGGCCCGCTATCAGGAATGGCGAGCTGGGGTAATTTTTCATGAATATTCATATGCCTCCTCTATCCACAGTGAACTTTACAAAGTTACCTTCATGGTGCATGTTCTGAAAGTCTGCAGTTCTGCTACAGAGGGTGTCTGCACGCTGCAAAAAGTCGCACACGCTGCAAAAAGTCGCACACGCTGCAAAAAATGTACAGACGTTCAGAGAAGCTTTTGAACTGGAAATCAACCCTTTACTGTCCTTTACTTGAACCTAAAACAGCAAGCTTGTCGTAAAGTGCCCACAGAGCTGCTAGTATTTCATTTATTTCACTTGATTTGAGAAAAATCTTGTTCAAATGTAGCAAAAAAAATTACATCTTATAGCAATTTAGCCTAGCTTTTAGGTTTAGAACTGAAAATCCCCCTTGTGTCGTTTTCTTGAACCTAAAGCACCAATCTTGTCTTAAATTTTCCAGTCTTATTTCTAGAAAATGGACATAGAACTGTTAGTATTTGACAGTTTAACTTGACTGAAGAAAAATCAGATGCAAAGCCTGTAAAAAAAAAAAAAAAACATTAAAAAAATGTACATCTTACAGTCATTACACGCAGCATTTAGCCTCATAACTAAAAAATCACAGTTGTGTCCTTTCTTAAAACTGCAATCTAGTTTGTAGAATTTCTGTCTAAATTTCAGAAAATACCTGGAACAATGCTTATTTTTGAGGGGTTTTACTAGTGTTATGAAAAATCTGGTTTGCACACTGTAAAAAAATATGTACAGCAAAACATATTCATTTGATGCAGTTATGTAGCCTAGCTTTAAGGCTGAGAACTTGAACGCAAAGTAGCAATCTTGTCTTACGTTTTCCACCCTCATCTCTAATAAAGGCTAATATGAAAGAGAAATCAGGTTTGATTGTTGAATAAGCATTCAATATTGCGTAATTTTGGTGACACAAAAGCTCTGAAAATTCAGATTTTGAATCTCGAGCAAGAATGAATCATTGTGATGTATCTTCACTCTACCAAAGACAAAAAGCAAAGGAAAAAAAAAATCTCCAGCTCAGTCCAACAAAGAAAAAACAACCCAAAAGTTTCTTCTGAGCCAACATTTGATGAGAGGGAGGAAGAAAAAAAAAAAAGAGAAACCTGCAAGGCCACACAACTGAAGTAGCTTCCTCAAAGAGTTTTTATCCCCGGTGTCCATGGGAAGAACCCCAGCGGAACAGCTGCAACGGCAAGCCATGGCTCCTCATGAAAGGTTTTGCCTGGAGGCGGGGAGGCGAACGACTTGATCGTGAAGAAAGTCAATTGTTCCCCCGCTGAAAGGCAAAAAGCCCAGGAGGAGCTGCACCATGGTGTGTGGGACATATCAAAATATTTGACAGACTTCAGCATTATGAAAAACCTTTTTTTTTTTTTGGAGAGGTTTTGTTTTTCCACCCACCGCCGACCCGTCACACTCCCATCAGGGCCCCCGACTGGCCCGTGTCATTGTTTGGGCCCTGAGAGTTCAAAGCGGGCCCTTTAGGAGTCGCTCAGTGTGCGCTGACACCATGTAATGAAATTAGCAGTTGTTGCTAAACAGGTTTCAATCAAAGAGTCCGAGCCAAGACCTATTGCCCACTGTTCATGAATCACCTCTTTCACTGACTTATGGCAGACAGTCTGGGACATTGTTGCTGCTTTCATGGACCCATCATTCAGCCAGGTAGTCCCACCGAGAGTAAAAAAAACGCTCGCTCTAAAGGAGACCTGGCTGAGAGTGCAGCGACGGCAACAAACAATGTGCGATAATGGGCACAAAAAGCCAGTGTCTCGCGAGTCAACTGCTTTAATTAAAGGGTCACTCCACCCCAACTGCACAGAAAAAAAAAAACAAAAAACATTTTCTCACCTTCTACTAGTGACGTCCAGCCATAAAGATAAAGAAGTTTAGCAGAGAAATAGAGGTGAGAATGCAACAAGTCTGTCATCTTCAATGTGAGTAGTTTGGCAGCAAATCAACAATGTAAGAATCAGCTGTAAGACGAAGGTTCCACAGATTTTGATTGGCAAAAAAAAATAAATGTTTTGTGTAAGTCTATGCTGAGAATCCCTGAATTAAAAACAAAGACCAGCAGAGAAAAGGTTTAAATTGAATTGAATCAATTTAGTCTGTTTATCAAGGTGCACAGGTATTCATTTTGATGCTAACACAACTATGAAAAACGCACAAATCAGAGTGGAAAAATGAATCATCTCACCTTGATACACTTCAAATAAGTATAACTTTGACATGCATAGAGGTCGACCAAGTTGGAGAAGGTTATGGTTCAAACGTGCTAGTCTGGATCGGCTATTATCGGACATAAAGGAGGAAGTTTGTGGATGTCATTCGACCGCAAAGACCATCTTAGAAGGGCAACCAGCGGCTGAAACCTCCACCGAAAGAGGTCTGTGGGTGTAGATGGAGGTGGTGGTGGACTAGCGTGCTTTGACATATTTGCAAAATGCCACAGAAACAATGGAGGACGAAGGAGCTCAATTATTAAAAGGTTTGATAAGTTCATTCATGCAACTAGAGTCGCAACGATTATTCCATCAATCTGTTAATCAGCTCTTACCTTAATTGGCAACTGTTCTGATAATCGGTCAACCGGATCACCGAATTTTTCCAGCTCCTGGTATCTTTTCTCCTCTATGACAGTAAACTGAATATCTTTGGGTTATGGATAACTTGAGGACATTTTTAACCATTTTCCGACATACAGAGACCAAAAAACTAAGCAATTATTCCAGAAAATAATCATTAGCTTCAGTCCTACATGCTATCCAACTTTGTTTTCATTATGTGCTTCCATAGCAGTTTACATCTGGGTTAAATTTTAAGCTAAATTTTTCAAAAATAAAACGCATTCCCGAACATTAAAAAAAAAGTATATTTTTAGTTATTCTGATGATCATTTTGAAACTGAATCGAGCAAGTTTTTTTTTTTTTGTGTGGTACAACTTATCTAAAAACTTTTATTTTTTTTTACATTTTTGTAACCAAATGTTTGATATTAAATGAACTCTGTGTTTTATTTTATATTATGGTGAAATGTACTGTAGTTACGTATGGCTCAGAAAATATCACTAGCAGTCTATTTTTTTGTTAATGTTATCTCAACGACGGTACTTATCATGACGTCTTCATTTTCTATTTTTTTTTCATAATTCAACTTCTCCATAATGAGAGACTATTTGATCTTCTTGTCTGATAGCGTAGATTCAGAATCAATGACACAATGAGAAATAAGTGTGAAATTTCAGGATTTTTACTTTCACAGTTCTTGACATTGTCATATAAAAGCTGTGTCAAATTTCATCGTGCTGAAAATGGGTCAATGGGAAATTTTCTCAAAAACGATCTCAGAAAGTATCTTATATATCAAACAATCTAAAATTCCACAGTATCCATGGTCAAGCAGAAGGCCCCTGATGATTCAAGATGGAATAACCGTTACGTCAAACTATCAAACATTTTTTTTGAACTACTATCTTCTTCTTGCGGTGTCAATAAACGATACACTTCACAACTGTCTCATCACCCACAACTATGAAATATTCACAAGGGCATTTCTTGCTTAACTGGAATCACCAAATCTGTAAATGAATGTCAGCACTGGCTGCATCAGCGTCATCAAACACTCTTACCTGGTTGCTTCTCTGCGCAGCAGGAAGCAGGAATTATCCTTTAATGCACAACACATGTACGACTGCTGCTGCATTAACAATGGCCTCGGCGCTGCTGCTTATCATGTGTGTGTGTGTGTGTGTGTGTGTGCAGCCTGTGATGCATGTGTTTACATGTGTGTATTCATGTGTCTGCATGATGCATGTGTTTATTTGCGTGTACGTGTGTGTTCTCGCCTGCAGGCCTGTCTCCTGAGCCCACGACACACACACACACACACACACACACACACACACACACACACACACACACACCTAAAACTGATGGCTTTGAATCACTGGCAACCCCGCTGCTAATTTATTTGCGCTGAGCATTATGGGAATTAATGTACCTGACATTCAATGACAACAGCCGGCGCTTTGTGGCCCTTTTTACATTTCAACACATTCCTGCCGTACACACAGCTGCCTATTGAAAAACGTCCATCTTCCCACCTAGCTGAAAAGGAAAAAGCACACAGCGGAGCACACACTCGGCAGGCTCTGAACCTCTAGGTGCAGGAGGCTGTTAGCGGTGGCTGATGATAGTAGCAAAACATTAACATAATAATTAGTGTCTTGTAATTGTTTCATTAAAACCAGTTGTTCCATTTCTCCTCTTGTTCTCCCAGAAGACGCGAGACGGAGTTTGGACGTCAGCCAAAGGGAGGGTCGGTCCACGTTTGTACCAAGATGTTTGCCTGCTCGCCGGGAAACCGGGGAGGCTGTCGGCGGCGGTGGCAGGCGGCGGCCACAGCGGCCATATGTGGAGGCAAAACAAACACGTGAGCAAGCGACGGGCACCTCGGGCCTTGCAAAAACTCTCAATCAGATGCTAAAAAACCCAGCTCTTTTCTGGCTTTCTTGTGATCTCGCTTGTCAAAAATAAAAAGCATGTGTTGCATGAGGCTCCTCAATAATGAACTAAATCCTGTACATTATGTCAGCCGTGCTAAAAGGTCACATAGCATAATCGCATTGGAGGCTTGGCAGTTCATTTAGAGCTGCAAATGCACACACAAGCACTCATGCATATACAGCGGCCGCCTGGCTGTGAAGTGCACTCACTCACTCACACACACACACACACACACACACACACACACACACACACACACACACACACACACACACACACACACACACACACACACACACACACACACACACACACACACACACACACACACACACACACTCAAGACGAGAGTCGACCCTCATTAGCATTTTAAAGAAGAATTCCACTCGTTTACCGTTTAGTACCTGCCAGGCGGCATTTGTGAACGCGATCGACTCTTCCTAAAGCCACCGACTGACGAAGTGAAACCTGTGATGCCATTAACATTTAAATTATAAAGCTGCTTCCACAGTGTGTGCGTGTGTGACAGAGCGATTCTGTAGCCAGACAAAGGCAGACTGAGTTGTATTTTACATGTATAAATATATAAAGTGGCGCCTGTAGTCACATTATACGCTCCTGTCAGGTTAGCATTGAGGCAGAAGGTTGAGATTTTACATCACACTGACAACAATAATTTCACATTTTCCTCAATTTTGCACCACTTATGCAAGTTTTTTTCAAGGTATCAGTCACATACAACAAAAAACATCTCATACTTGGTCCTGAATTGTGGAATATTTCCACCTTTACGCTGAACACAGGTCAGTTTGAGAAGCAGTATGAGGCAGACGCTAAAGACGATGCACCCGAAACAGGATTTTGGAAAAGGATGAAAGTTTAGAAGATGAGTGACTGATAGGATTTGAATATGATTTAAATGAGTAAATGCTAAATGGATGCCCAAAATGGTTCTATATTCTTCTTGCATGTGGAAGAAAGAGAAATCCCATCAATCTTACCTGAAGTAGGAGCTTCACCATCTGTCCCAGTGATTTTTAAGCTGCCATCACATGACCTGAGCATGGAAGTAAATGAGAAAAAAAGCTTGATAAAACTACTATTTTTACAGGTAAAGTAAGAGCTTTAACCCCTTAAGCTTCAGTGTACTGCTGGCGGTACACCTACTAATTTGCATAGGAATTTCAAGAATGTCCGACGGCTGCAAACACGATTATACAAACACTATACACCGATGGAAAGCTTAGATTCTCATGAATCCGCCGGTATAAACCACTTTCAGATGCGATTACCACAGCGGGTGAGAAAAACACATTTGTCCGACAAAAACAAATATTCATCCATCCGTTCTCTATACACGGCTTCAACGCACACAGCGCGACTCACATTTCCGGGTTTATTATTACACACAAAAAAAAAGATTCCACAAAAAACAGCCATAATCCAACCTTTTACATCCAGATGACACAAGCCAGTAAACTATTTTATCCAAAACATGTCCTGAAGTCGGTATAAAATCCCCGAATCGGTCATTTTCAAGGAAATGCACCTCGCGATGCCCGTCCAATATTCCCCGTATTTTTCGTAATTTTTTATATTTAAAAATAGAATATTAGCGATTTTTTGTACTGAAAACGGCTGGAATTGACTGAAGCTTAAAGGGTTAATGCATTTCTGGAATCTGTGGAATCATTTTAATCATTTAAAGCTGCTTTTAATACAGGCAGTACTAAAAGGCTCATTTTTCACTGCAATGTAAAGTCCTGTACCTCTATGGAAACAGAACAACCATGACTACAAGCAGAACAAACTTGGAAATGGCTTATTTGCAGCATGACACAGTTAGAATGCCATAAATTACAAAAAAGAAAAAGCAGAAGTTGAATTTGTTTGACTATTTGTTTTGCAGAAACACCTCAATTTGACATCTACGACCTTTTTCCAAGTGCCCACAGATGTTTCAAGTACTGGAAAAAAGGACCTTCACATATTTTAGATATTTTACTATCTATACCTTTACAATACTCCAACAACTTGCTCCTCTGTATACCATTTTTGAAGCATGTTGCTTTTATTTTATTCATCTGATCCCTTGTATTTTCCTGTTAATGTATCCAATCCGTTTCCACACTCCTCTCTATTCTGTGTGAACACTGCCTGCAGGTCAGCCGAGCAGTTGCAGGATGTTTTTGTCACATGATTATTGGTCACAGTTGAGAAACTCATGAGTATAGCACATCTTGTTGGGGTTTTTTTGGTGAATTTTTTAATTAGACATCTATAATATTGTGATTTAAATGGAATGTCGCAGTTTTAAACTCAGATTGGACACATTTTCCTGCTGAAAAGTTAAGAATCCAAATATTCTTTTTGTTGTTTCAGTGCAATTTTTTTTTTTATTTCAACAATAAAATTTGTTTTAAACTTGCTGTTTTGAAAAATAAAGCATAAAACAGTGCTAGGAGGATTCAATTTGTGCTGAATATTGTTAGATTATTCAATATACTCACATGCACTGTAACAAAATGAGGTAACACGAAAGCATAATTCTAGTTTTGCACAACTGAAGCCTATGATTTTCTATATATATAGTGTTTTAGGCAGGAATTCTATCAGTACCATCTCACTGACCAACTTAACAGCAGAGATGTGGGCATTTAGAGACACTGATACAAGGACAAAGCGTGACAGTAGAAGCATGAGAGGCCAAGCGCAGCAAACAGGTTGTAAATCATCCTCCAGGTCAGTCAAACAAAGAGAAAAACAAGCCGAACAGTAAAATATGACCCAAACTGTGGGTTATAAACATGTATCATGGTTTACACACACAGACTTCCTGCCTCAGCTTTCCACGGTTGAACGAACACACAAAAAGAGATTATGAAATTGTAGGTCTATTTACAACCTGTGGGATCGTGTGACTCAAGTCGAGTTTTAATAAACACTCAGAACTTCATAACCTGCCAGCTGGCTTAAAGGGCATATATTCATTAGAAATTGGAGGCAGAAACTTTAAAAACAGAAAAATAAATTTGGTTTTCAAACAGTCAAGTTATGTATAATTTGTTACACATGGTTTTGTCAAGAAAAATAACCTTCAATTTCGATTTGTTTCAATTTGGTTGAACTGACACTAACAGCTAACAATACGTTATTTGTAGGAATTATAAATTAGTAATTCTTTATCTGATAATATAAAATGGCACATTTTGTCTTGGTCAGGCACTGATACTGTATACTCCGTTTAACAAAACACGTGCTGGCTGGATGTCATTAAGCACCACAGAAGTCTTTGTCATGGTGCCCCTTTACTAGCTAAACCCTCACAATGCTCCTTGCTTACCAACTCTGACCACTAGGCCTCCTCTGATGGATAAATTAAATAAAAAAATTAACTGTTGTGAAGCAGTTGGTGGCTCCAGCTTCAAAATGTAAACATTCCCTTCTGAAAAATTGTAGGTTTTCACCTTTCAAATGCAGTTTTCTATTGTTGTTACCGATTCAATTTATCATGCAGTATATTGGGGCCACCGATAAAGCGTCAGTTAGGATTCATTATTACATTTTCCAAATGTTTCCAGTCTTGTCTATCGATTTGTAAGATGACATTTGATATCTGAAATTTGAACCCAGAGCCATGGGTGTAGCAACATCATGCCAACATGTATAGAAATGCAACGTAGATTTCACGGTTTCGAATCCGCTGGAACCAACATCTTTCACCCGCTTTGATAGAAACACAGTTACACAAGAAGCGCACAAACAGCTCCACACCAAATTGTGTTTCCATTTTCCCGCAGTGTTTTTGTGCCAGATGACCTAACAAACGCTGCTGTTGTAGGTCTGCAGCTGCGTGCTCTCCACTCCATCTCTCAGCACAGCAATACAGTGGGAGGCAATAAGAGGCATACGTCTCATTGGCCAAATCTGTGTGTGTTTCAATATGTGTGTGTGTGTGTGTGTGTGTGACAGGCTGTGTGACACCACCAGATAGTTAGATACCACCGCCGGGGATTTGACATTTAGTGTTTTTTGACAAACTTCTGACGACCGTCTCCCGCAGATCATTATCAAAGCATTTCTGTCTGTATAATCAAGATGAATGCTCCCGAACACAACCATGATCATTCTGTGGAGGAGCGACTCTCCAACAAGGGAGGGGGGCTGCTGGGAGGGTTTCAGTTAGAAAGGGGCGGTGGGCCTGCATCACTTGGGTGTGCTTAACACATACATTTCCATTTTCCCAAAGACAGATTTGTTGGCAGCTCCGATATAAAGCGACACCCCGGCGCTGACAATGTTTCTGTCAACTTATTGAATCTCCGACAGAAAAAAAAAGGGGGGGGGGGGGGGGGCAATCTTGGAGGCAGAGTGCAATCTAAAACATTGATAAATAAATACGGGAGATATGAATATGTTTGTTTGTTTGTTTGTTTGTGCTGGGTGTCGATTTAATCCCCGCTCGCCTTAGAAATCTCCCCAAAGACTGATTGGTGTCGCGCACTGCAATTAACTCCGCGAGCACCGTCTATAAATCAACTTCCTGAACTCGCCGTGGAGGAGATGATGTTTTTGAAATTAGCACCATCCGCCACCGCTGCTGCCGCTCGTACCGCTGGGGGAGGAACAGGGGGGATGAGAGCGAGCGAGGGAAGGGCTGATATTCAAAATAACGGCCCCTCTAATATGTGATATTCAGAAAGCACGCAGAAACAAGTTTCAGAAAATCACGTTCATTCTTCAGCGCGCCGCGGGGAGGAGAAAACGCTCATTTTCTTGACGTTTCGAGTGGCGAGTGCGCTTTTTTATTTTAACTGATCGCCCGTTTGGTTGCAATTGAAGCATCGGCGCCTCCCTCATATTCGCCTCCTGCGCCTCCACGGCATTATGAGCCATGAGTCGCTGTCACCGCCGTCAGAAAGGGGAGCATTTAGGTCAATTATCATTCTATTCAGAATCGCGCTCGACTACTTAGATTAAGAAAAACACTTATTTGCTCACATGGTCCGAGCAGAGTAATATTTCTCTGACTGCGGCTAGCGTATCAAGAGAATGCTTTATTGCTTTACTTATTCATGTTTCATTTGCAATTCCTTGTGTGAGTGCTGCAAATATATACAGCACGTGTGTGTTTGTGCATTCCCCCCTTTTGCAAGTGCAGCTGATAACGCTAATCCTGTTTACTTCCCTTTTCCTCTCTCCTCAGTATTTCAAATATACCTTACGCCTTTTCTCGACTTCAAGGCGTATCCGCGGAGGAGAGCGCGGCCCCTGCCCCGGTGATCCGGCACACACATGCCAGAACAAAGGGAGTCCCCCCATATTCGATTCCCTCTCTGAATATGTAAAACACAGCAGCAGCAGAGGAAGCAGCAGAGAAGTCAGCGCTGAGAAATTACCAGAACTATCTGGGCCATTGACAGGCCTCCCCTGTGGTCAAATGGGCTGAGGTTGTGTTTGGTGAGCTCTCCATAGATAACCAGCAGGGAGGAGCGAGCTTCGCCAATCGGGCGTGGGGAATTCGGACGATTGTTACCCTTAAAGGCTTTTATTATGTTAAAGGAGTAGTATGAGTATTTTACAGCCTTAAAATGACTCATTTTACCCACTTGAAAGATGCTTCACCTACTCAGATTTCAAGCTTTACAAACTCCTGAAACCTTGGAAAGACTTCCAACCGCCAACATTAATATCCAGGTGTCTTTCTGTTGTGACTTCTTCTTTCCATTGACGATTAATGTGTCAGCTGTTTTCTCAGTTAATAACTTAGATGTCATTCACATTCAAATGGCCATTGCAATTTTGCAACTAATTTTTCCTTTTTTTTTATTTTTTATGTATTTTTGCAACATTTCACTCAAGGTTGCAAAGGTTAGTACATCTACCAAAGAAGTCACATTTCAAGTAAACAGTTGGTGGTTCTTGTTCTTTAAAATGTGACAAAATGCTGCTTTGAAATTATAATGTACATTTCTTTACTTTTCTAGAGTGTTTCCTACACAACACTGGGAAGTCCTGACCAGCCATAAAGGGTCAGTTGACCTAAATTCTGACTGTTTATGATAAACAACACAATCTGTTGCCAGGAAGGTCTGGGGCTTATCCACCCAATGTCGCAGAGCCTTCACTCATAATTTTATTTTTTTTAAATTCTGAAACAACATACATATCTAAACATGAAAACCAAATTTCACACTTCTGTATTCTGCATAAGAACCTTGAGATATACTGGTTTGCTATATTTGATTTGATGTTGCTGTGATGATGTTAGAACTGATCTTTTCATGACTACAAATACATTATTAGGAGAAATATTCTGATTGGTGTCTGTAAGAATCTAAGTCAGATCCTTCGTTTAAATCTGACTTGATGTAAATTTTAGTAATTTACTTAATATGTGAGGCTATAGCAATTAGAAATTAAAGGAACAAAAAGAGTCACTTTCTATACGATCATACAATGATTTTGATCTTGTCTGTATCGTTGACTACCATTAAGCCTCATAGAAGATTGTGTCATGGTGCCCCTTTGCTCACTAAACCCCCCCACAATGCTCTGGAAATGTTCGCCTTCTAACTGGTTGGTATTAGTGAAAACCTAAGCCCCATCCTTTGTTTACGTCTGACCTGTTGTAAATTTAAGTAATTTACCTAACATGTGGGCCTACATCAATTAGTAATAATTTATTTATTTTTTTATTGGTCATATACTGATTTTGACCTTGTCTGTATTGTTGACTACCATTAAGCCTCATAGAAGACTTTGTCATGGTGCCCCTTTGCTAGCTAAACCTCCCCACAATGCTCTGGAAACAGTAAGAGCCTCCACCTGGTGGTAAAATCAGACACAGCTCATCTGCAACACTTGAAATGTGAAATATGTAGAAAAATGGTATTTGGTGTCAGGCGATACAACATTTTTAAAAGACTCAGATTTGACTGGGGCAAAAACATCCCTAATTATTAGAAGCTTGGCTCCTAAAGGATTCTCAAAATCTTAACCTATCTGTATGACTTGTTTTGGGTGAACTAGCACTTAGTTTTCCATCATAGGCTAAATATGATAAAGTTTTTCTCTATTTTTTCTTTTAAATGCTTCACATTTAGAAGTTACCTTCTGCTTTACCAGAAAAATGAAACTATCTCTTTAAATAATGGTGCTGAAAGAACAAGACGTACAGTCACTGGGTAAAATGAGACATTATATTCAGCTGAATGTATGTCAGAAGGTTTCGATAATTCGTCCCTTTTAGGTGATGATATTTTGAACCATTTGTGATTCCCCTGACCCGTTGGCACTCACACGGCCCTTCTTGGCCCGACACCGGCGTCGGGGGAGATCCTGATTCACAGAAGCCATGGCTGCTCCTCAAACCCACCGGCAGATGCTCCCTCTCTCCAGCCTCGCCAGCCGGCAACATGCCTCCTCTGACATGCCTGTGTGTCTGTCTGCCCGACTCAGTCTGTCCATTCGTCCGTCCATCTGTCCGTCAAGCAGCAGAAGCCCGAAGCCTCGGTCATAAAAATGCACGCTGGTATTTAAAGCGGCGGCGAGGCATTTGTGGTCGTACAGAACGTACAGGATCCTAGAAGTAATGTCTAAAATTGGTGGGGAAATGGTTCATGGACGGCAATATGTTCCCATGAATCATTTATTGGGTGACGTGTTCCAGTGCCCACGTTGGCTGATGAATGATTGATGGCAACATGTTGCTGTTCAGAGCCCTTTCACTGTTTGAGTATTTTTAGACGACAAGATGAAAGTTTAGGTCAAATAGGAGCCTCTGTAGGTCAATGAATTTGAAAGCTGCCCTCATTCTTGTAGTGTATATGAATGGGCAACACAAACTACACATGACTTTGCAGTTCTACGGAGCGTTTTTGCAACCTTTAGCTCATTGCTTTGGTCACCTGGTCTACAACTTCGCTGTTTTCAGTTTCAACAGAGTCTCAAGCTCAGATGAAACCACTGTGATAAAAGTGTAACTGTTAAGCAAATTTGAGAAATGGTCCAACTTTTCCAACTATTAATAAACTTTCCAAAACTTCATTTCCGCAGCACCTTTTAAAATTGGACTTACAAGGTGCTTTATAAACATTAAAATACACAAAGCAATGATAAGCTGTGTAGCTTTGCCAGAAGGTGGCAGCAATGGCTTCATTACACATGCAGAAGAAGATGGAAACAAAACTACAAAATCATGAAGAAAAGGAAGAAGCAAATAAGAGTTTTGTTTATCAGTCATACAATACAATACAATACATCCTATCTCGAGGTAGCATAAAAAAATGTAAAAACTCTGGCAAAATTGCTGAAGTTTTTTCAAATTTTGTTGTTTCCATTAACTGTTTGTATTGCAGCACTTTTGCATGAACGTGCTAAAAAAATAAGTTACAGAAACGTGGTCAAACATAAATTTGAAGTGAATGGAAAACAACGATGTGAAAATTCAGTAACATGTCGAAAAAGTCAGAAACAACCTGAAGTGAGCATAAAAACTTTTTTGCAAAATGAAGGATGTTTCTTGTTATTTTTTTTTTTTAAATCTGCAGTTTCTATTTTTTTTCTATCAGAATAGTTTGAAAAGTGCATAAAGTATGTTACAGAAGCTAATGCTAGCGGCTAGCTGGTGCAAAAATAGAACTAAAACTGGAATTAAAGTAGCTAGTTTTATTTAATATATGGTAATTTATTGGAAGTTAAGGTAATCATTTATTGTCTTGAACATACTCTCCATGACTTTTGTTTTTTTCTTACTGTGAATTCTTTGATTTACACTGTCCAACTCATTATGTCATGCTCTGAGACATTATTAAAAAAACAATACTATATATAAGAACCAGAAAGTGTTTGGTAAAGACTTTTAAATGTGCTGTATGATTAAATACATTGACTTTAAGTTGGTACAGACAGTATTTCTTAACATCCCTTTATATTATTGTTGCATCTACAAATTACCTTTTTCAGGTAATTCTCACACTATCTTGTAAAATAAATACAAAAATCTTTCTGTATGTCCAGCAGACCTAGAATAAGCCACTGAAGATGTAGAAGATAACATAACAGTTGTCATACTATTAGTTTCAGGACATCTGGTCTTATCTATATTGTAGAAAACATTGTAAAATAATGAATTTAAAGTTTGTCAATCTTCTGCATCTTGATCTCTCATTAGCATCCTTAAAATGCCTCATTATGCTAAAGTCCTTCAACATAAGGGATTTTAGTGGTCCAGACCAACGACTGCTCAGCTCAGCATTTATAAATATTGTCACAGATTTTTACAAATGGGAAACTTTCTCCACAACACACACTTGTTAATGAATAAATCATACCGTTAATGGCTGGAAGTTTGTTTTTCTTATGTGTGTTTCTTTTCCCTCCTCGTGGCTGATGAACCCTGGAATGGGGCACCGGCCATCTGCGGTCTTATGTGTGTGTGTTGAGCTCTGGTCCAGAGTCCGCTGGGGAGACTCGGCTGCTGCCCCACTTTTCTCGCTCTCATGTCGGACCGGGACCATCTGACGGGGCTAAAGACCAGTGTCACATGTCTATATTTGGCCGCCGTCGCCGCCGCTGCCAGAGCTCAGCGCTGCAGTTGTTTTCCAAAATGCACGGGGCAATCGATGATAATGAGGAAGGACATTTTAATTAGGGCTGTCGCAACCTGGGGACGATATGCCGGCTCACTCGGCGGGGGGCACAGAGAGGCTGGGAGGGGGTCTGGTCACCATCACACCTCCTTCTGGGAGTTCGACTGGTGAAAGTCTCGCTGCATTTTTAGGGGAAATTAAATTAAATCCGCACAGAAGGCTCGACAAGGGTGAAACTTTATTCACATGTTAAGAATTTCCAAATCTCAAGACATCACAATACTGACTGTGTGTCAGTGCAGCACCTGCTCCAGCCTAAATGAGTCGAACCTGCCGAGTTCAAAAACTACAAACTGACCTGACTGGAAAGATTTCAGTCAACAGTTAGCGAGGTGGGCCAATCAGGACAGAGTCCAGCTGTGATGTATTTCATACAGTTACCCCAGTTACCAACGCCCGACTTGTAAATACTATTCATGTCAACAACTCAGTATGAAATTATGACTCAACTGGAATTTCCTGAAAGCTCCTTTATCCAACTGGGCCCTATGATAATATTTAAAAATGGCAAAATAAATAAATAAATGGATACTTCAAGGCAAACAAAGACAGCTGTTAAAGACAATGAATCCTAAATTTAAAAAAAAGAAACAAAAATATAATATCAAATATTATTCATGATTTTGGACTCCCCACAGTTAAATGAACACGGCTGACTGCAATATTACCTGTGCGAGATAGAAAGCAAAATCATTTTTTATTTCATTTTACAACAATATATTGTCTTATTTCACTCCTTTCAAATTGATTTTCTGGCCATACAACTGTCTGTGCTGCAGATATTAAGTGGAGACTAGAAGTTTCTCTGTACACAGCTAGTTAGTTAGCATCCATGAATGCATTTGAGACATTTTAGAAACACTGGTACATTGCAGCATCTACCGTTGTGTTTGGGTAATTTAGGGAACCCTTGTAAATTGTAAGATCTGTCGTTGTACCCGAGACTTTTAGGGATTATCAGTAAAATGTAGGGTCAACCAATAGTCTGCATGTGGGCCAATCAGTGGCCAGGGCTCCTGAATGTGACAATCTGTCATTCAATTAAGATCATTTGGTTTCAACTGAGAGGAATCTGAAAAAAGAATGCCTTGCTTCACCCTTCAAAAACTATTTTTTTTTTGTAAAATCACTCTGAACTTCTATGCTGCAGAAACTGAGTGGGGACTAAAAATATCTCTGTCACTGAGCAAGCGACTGTAACTTGCATTTACAGCATTTTGGGAAATTAGTCAATTGTAGCATACACCGGACGTGTTTTGGGCTAACTTTGCCTTTTTTCACCTTTTCAAAGCAATTTTTGGTCACATACCTGTCTCGGTGGCTGTACTACAGTATCTGAGCGAAGACTAGAAGCTTCTCTGTCGCCTAGCTAGCTACTGGAGCTTGCATTTACTGTGTGTAGGTAAATCAGTAAATTGTTGAATATACCGATGTGGACTAGATTTAAATGCCTTTTTTCAAAGCAATTTCTGGTCGCATGCCTGTCTGGGTGGCTAAGCGACAGTAACTGAGTGGAGATGCTTCTCTGTGCCCAACCACCTAACTAGCTTCTAGCGCAGCATGCATGTGAGGCATTTACAGAACATCTGGAAATTGTAGTGACAATCAATAGCTCTGTAAGTGAAGCATTTTGGGGACAATTCTATTAGTATTTTGGCTGTGAATGTAATTATTCTCAGGGTCAGAAACAGCAATAAAACCAATCAACTTCATAGAAAAAGCTTAATTTAACCATTGTAAGTGACTAATTAGAACATTTAAAGACCCTGTCCAATGAAAGCCAACTTTTATCAACATGTTAACAAATTTGTATAGCTTTTTGCATACTAGAAGGTCCATCAGGAGCACAATAAGCACCGTGGCTCATGTACCGATCACAACCTCAAAACCTACAAAAAACAATCCTGTCAACTTCTTCATAATCAGTTTCCACATCCGTGCACTCCATATGAAGCAAGGTAGAATTAAGTTCAAGCTATTTTAAGGCAGGAGGGGATTATTTTCACAGAAAAAGAACTTCTAAATGTGTACACGGAGATGAGTTTTTAAGGGTTTAATCAACAACCGGAGAAGGGCTTTAATTGGACTTTAGCTAACCTACCAACCCCTGATATCTTCTTGCTAATCAGGTAATCTGCTTTTTATGTGCTAGTAAACTGCATGAGGTGTTTTTCAGATTGGCTGATCCGTTCTGTTGTTGGGAGGTGGATGGAAAACATTTTCTTTCTTCAAGTGTAGAAGAGGCAGGTAACATTTCTAAATAACAACTGAGTGCAATGCTGAGAAGCAGCTGGACAAGCAAGTTCGCTGTCCTGCCTGCAGGTTATTCTCAGCTATTGTGAAACCAAGTGATAAAAAAAAAGAATTCAAAAGAGGGCAAAACTCATAACAGAGCAGGAAAACTGCCTGCAGAAAAGGACAGAGTTTGAAACTCATTAAAGTCATTTCTGTGTATGAAAGAAGATTCTAAAAACAGGGAAAATTAAAAATTGATTATCTCCTATGATATTATGCCCGTCCGGCTCTACATTTGCAGGTCTTTTGGTTCACACTTGCATCCAGAGATCGACTTCTAATGAGATCGAGGGGAGAATAAACTCTGACTCTGAGATCAGCAGGATCACCAGCAATCAGCAGCGAGGAACCAACTACAACAAGCATCCCCTTTGTCTGGAAAATGTTTATGTATATTAGAAACATGCAAGAAAAATAAATCTTTCATGAACGTTGAAAAAAATAGCATTTCATATGCAGTGGCTATATGTGTGTGCTCGATGAAAAACAAAGCAATAAGCCCACTGCCACTGTATTTAATATTCATCCTACATCCCCAAGCAAAAACTATACAAGGTGTGAGAAGAAAGGCCTGCACAGAATCACCAGAAATGCAAAAGTTGAGAATAACTGCATAAATTATCGCGTGTGCCAGGAATGAAAGTGCCGCTCCTCTGTGAATGTGCACAAACAAAAGCAAAACAAATCCACTGCCCGATCTGAATACTTCTTCACCTTATGAAAAACGAAAACAGGCTGAAAAACCTGCAAAAAGCCAATGGCGAGTGGCGCGCCGCTCCCTAATCAAGTAAAGGCAACATCAGAAAGAATAGGTAATTTGAGACACAAAAAGAATAAGTAATTTGGGAGGCACATACCCAAGTGGCCAAATTATTTATGCCTAATGGAACGGGGGTGAGCGCATTCATTTGCAATTAACCGATCTGCTTTATTACCTGTCACTGGAAACACTCGCTAATGCAGCTGAAAGCCCCAACGTCTTTAATTACAGCACGAGGTGTGGAGGCGCTTCCTGCTCGGAGGACGTTTTTTTCCTACCTTTCCTCCGGTGTCTGTCTTCCTGTAAAGTTCGGATCTGAACCAAGTCTCTGCTGATTTTAAAGGTGAAAAGGGAAAATAGTTTCTCTCCACTTTGAGTTACAGCTACGTGAAGCCGCACTCAATAACTGACAAATTCTAACTGCACCCCTTTCTCAATGAAACTCCACAGCTGAGCGACGTACTGGAGTTATATAGATGTGAAAATATGCAGGGCCCATTAAAAGTATTCATGCCCATTGGAAGTTTTCTCCTTTTATTGCTCTTCAGGACTGAAATGTGGTCAATATAATTTGGCTTTTTTGACAAGAATTTACCAAAAAAGAAGACTCTTTGTTGTCAAAGTGAAAACAGATTTCTATAAAATAATGTCAATTAGTTAAACATATAAAATAGATGCATTTTAGGCTGCAGTTACAGAATTGGTCTCAATCAGCCTTGCCCATCTGGATTCTGCAATTAAACCTCATTCTTTGCGCAAAACTCATAAAACTCTGTCATTTTACTAAGGGATGGTGAGTAAACAACCCTTTTCAAGTCCAGCCACAAATTCTCAGTTGGACTAAGGTCTGGGCTCAGCCTCCAGAACATTTACCTTGTTGACTTTTAAACTATTTCTGTGGGTTTTTTTTGTCTGTTTGCTTCGGTTCATTGTCTTGCTGGAAAACAAATCTTTAACCAAATTACACATCTTTTGAAGACGGCATCAGGTTGTCCTCCACAATTTCTCTACGTTTTGCTGCATTTATTTTGCTCTCCGTCTTTATACGACTTCCAGGGCCTGGATCATGACGCTGCCGCCACCATGCTTCACACCATGATGCTGCCTCCACCATGCTCCACACCATGATGCTGCCTCCACCATGCTTCACTCCATGATGCTGCCGCCACTATGCTTTACCAAAGAACCTTCTTACGGTTGACTTCAGAGTCTCCTACATGTCTTCTGGTAAACACTACTTGAAGTTTAATGATTTGTTTTTTCAACAGTGGCTGGAAACAGCACAATACGAGCTGTGCTTCCACATAACTGGCAAAAGAATCTGAAGAAAACTTTGTGCAATGTCACAAAATTTTAAAATTGTGAATTAGGCTTACTCCATTATCTGCTTTGTAGTGAATAACTTAAGCTGTGCCATAAAACAGCGTTAAAGGCTACATGAGTAAAAGAAGCTCGAAGCAAAAACAGCTATTTTGCTAAGTGCTAAAAATCTTCAAGGTGAATAACACTGGGGATTAAATAAACAATTCTTTCCATAAAATTTTTCTAATGCAATACTTCAAAATCTACATAAAATACATCATGGAAATATGTCTTGAGTCTTGCTAGAGAACTTTTCTTACAAAAAATTGTATTTCAAAACCTGTCCAATAGTGAAAGCTCTTAAACAGATCCTTCTTAAAGTGTGAATAAAAGTTTGGACCAGATTTTGTGACACTTCAGTTATACTGGGATTTTCTTACCAGTGTGATGTATAAACTATGTAAGAAGTAAAATACCCAAAGCATCAGAAGTCATGGTCAGTTCAACTAAAAAGCCTTAACTTGAATTATTCAGCAACTCAATTTTGCACCTTATCAATAAAACATATCGCAATATTTTCAAACTCATTTACTTATTCAGCAGCTTTTCGCACATACAGCAGATACAGAATGCCATACTTAAGGTAACAAACACCTCAAAGTGATCTTATGTCAGCTATTCAAACAGGAATGTATCCCGTGTCGCCTTCAAAGAGAAATCTCCCACCGCTGAGACGCACATCTGCAGAAGTCGCTCTTCAAATATATGTAATGAGCTGAGTGTTAGGGCGGCGTTGGCACAGCGATGCAGCTCTGCGCTTGTGATAGGCTCATTGCAGGCTGCATACCCAGAGGAGGCTCCCTTAAGAGCAGATCTCCTGTTAAGTATGAGATCCCTGAGAGGAGAAGTGTTGGAAGGACTCTGGTTTCTTTAAATATACCGGGCCGTCTGGGGAATATAATGGCTTCCATATATAATTAAGAAGAATACGACGTTAGAGGCCCTATGTGTCTTTGTGCTGCACCTGAACGGTTGCGGCGGCTTGGCGTGCGCCGTACAGGGAAAGCCGAGGCTTTATTTAGAAATGCTCAGCATGGGCAACATTTACATTTTAGATTGTATTTCCTTAGAGAGGGCTCCTATACAAAGACTCTGAGAACATGGAGGGGAATAACAGATGAAGCTTCAGTTCATAGAGAGAGACAAGGTTACTGCAAAGGTCTAAAGGTCATAAAGAACATGGACAAGAAAAGAGACACATCTGACAAAGAACCGAGGCTGATATGAAGAAATGAAATAGATAAGGTTTAGGCTTTATTATTTAATGGTAATTTTAACCTTTTCAATGTTGGAAAAACAGCAAACGTTTCAACAAACTGTTGCTTTTGAGGCCAAAAATGTCACTAGACCAGTCTGGTTTTTGGTAAAAACAAGATGCCAGGGAGTAAAAAAGCACAGTAAGGGACATTAGTCATACGTTTGTAATGTTGGTGAAATAATCAAAGAAACTGAACCTTTGTTCACCTTTTTTGTAATTTATGGTATTAAAACAATGACATACTGCTGTCAATATGGTGAGTTTAAGTTCTCTCTCCACCTAGTTATGGTTGTTCTGTTTCCATAGAGGTGCAGAAGTTTATATTGCAGTGAAAAATGAGCCCATATTGAGGAAAATTGTGAAATGAGCTCAGAAAGTGCATATAAACTTATTGAAAAACCTCGACATGCTGACAGAATACATAGTCAAGAGCTAAGCAACAAAATTCCTACAAAATACATAAGCATTTAATTAAAAATATCTCCTAGAAGTATCAGATGATCAGATATTCCATCAAAGCAGCTGCTCATTTCCCCTCCTCCATCATGATGCTGCCACCACCGTGCTTCACATCATGATGCTGCCACCACCGTGCTTCATTTCATGATGCTGCCACCACCGTGCTTCACTTCATGATACTGCCACCACCGTGCTTCACATCATGATGCTGCCACCACCGTGCTTCACTTCATGATGCTGCCACCACCGTGCTTCACATCATGATGCTGCCACCACCGTGCTTCACTTCATGATGCTGCCACCACCGTGCTTCAAATCATGATGCTGCCACCACCGTGCTTCACTTCATGATACTGCCACCACCGTGCTTCACATCATGATGCTGCCACCACCGTGCTTCACTTCATGATGCTGCCACCACCGTGCTTCACTTCATGATGCTGCCACCACCGTGCTTCACATCATGATGCTGCCACCACCGTGCTTCACTTCATGATGCTGCCACCACCGTGCTTCACATCATGATGCTGCCACCACCATGCTTCACTTCATGATGCTGCCACCACATTTATACCATATACTGCAGTGGAAAATGAGGCCACAGTGAGGAAAAATGAGACAAGAACAAAAACGGCGCATATAAAGTATTGAAAAACCTTCCCATGCTGACATAATGCACAAGCATTCAAGAGTGAGGCAACAAAAATCCTACAAAATGCATCACTATCGCATTAAAACATCTTCTGCTACGATTATCATCACTCGCTTCAAGATCAGATATCCTATCAAAGCAGCTGCTCGTCCGAGTCACCGCAGTGTGTAGTCAAACTTTAGGAGAGCTCCAGGGGTCCATCGGCGGGAAACGAGCGCTAATTGTGCTAATGAGCTTGTTTGGATAAGCCCTTCTTCCTCCCTCCGCTGCCCCTCGGCGGCGCGATCGGCCATCTGACTTCCAGAGACGCCTGAGACACACTCGGGACGGGTCGGCCCTGACGGTGACGGGCCCCGGTCGAGGTTTGGTGAGCGATGTGCCCGACGCATCCATCACCAGTAATAAAGCTCTCTGACACGGAGGCCTGCTCTCATCCATCATCACTCACTTAAGATACAAGTTTGGCTTCAGCGTGACAGAAGTGAGGGATTATTGCCATTAGAGGCAGATCTTTTGTTTTGATGGCCCCTCTTAATGGGGTTGCATTAGGGGGAAGTCCTAGGGGCCAGTTTTTGGGTGATTAAGCAAGCAACACATTTACAAGTCTCTAATTGAGAGAACAATGCCAGGAACCTACGGAGTGCAGAGCTGTAATGAACTGAGGCTCCCTGAACTAGCTTCATGATTAGCCATGAATACGCTACAAAACACTTCTCCCACTTCTGCCGCTCAGATACAGATGTGTTTGTGATGATTCGCACAGGATTATGGAAAGCCGACAACAGCAGGCTAAAGCGGAGCGCCGATGGAAGTGGATTTATCCACTGAAAGAGCAAGTGTCATTTTCAGTCTGATTTGGCATGATGTGCTAAACAGTGTTGTATTACATGTCAAGGTATTTACCCGCTGAATTCTCAAACCCACCATCATGCTCTTGGTTTAAAAAAAATCACCTAAATTATACCCTTTATCTGAGTCTGAAACTGTAAAAACACAAAAAAATTGTCAGATTGTCAACTCTTTGACGGTCCTTGAACTACTCATCTGTGAAATGCAGCTCCATTGGGAAAATGAACAAAATTTAAGATTTTATTTGTCATATTTCATCAAAATCACTTTTTTGTGTCATATTTAAAAATCTGCCAACAAGAATTGCTTTGCTCTAGCCAGATTCTATAAAAAAAGGACAAAAATGTGCATCTATCTGTAACAAGAAAGTCATCAGTGACTCCGCTGTGGTTAACAATCACATGGCAAAAATGTGCCAATTTTCGGCTGAACTGCAGGCTGTGTTTACGCAAAGAAGAGAGGAAAAAATTTGAAGGAAATAGTAAAACATCTGTTTAATTTTCTGCCACCACAGTGAAATTCTCAACCTATAGGAAACTAAGAGATATGATAAAACATTTATTGGAATCCATTTATGTTAATAAAAATGAACACTGCTTGTAAAATAGCCAAAGAAGAGTAGCACTTTAACAACTTTAAGTCCAACATCACCCCAATGAAAAAGAACAAATCTACGTGTATATATATATATATATATATATATATTGCATAGTGTTTGGTAACTACCAGTGACAAAAAAGAGAGAAGCATATAAGCTATTATATGTGAAACATTTTAGGTACATCTGAGTGAAAGAGTTTAGGTTCAATGTAGAAAGTTCATGTGGAGTCTTGATTTTATGTTAAGTATTCTGGTGGTAAAAGGATCTGGGTTGGTTTCATTTTAATCTGAAAGTAAAAGGCCTTTTTTCAAAGCTTTCACACAGTGTCGGAGAGGAACACCGAGGTGCTTCGTGTTGAAATGGTATTTTTATTGGTGCCATTTGCTGGTGATTAATGAAACATGCTCTGCTGCGTCTGTCTGTCCTTGTCTTTGTTCACAGTGAAGTGAAATCAGGTTAAGTAGATCATGTTCCTGCACCCTGATGTCATATTTCAGTGCAGCTCTGAATCTCAGGTTGTTGTGTGCCGTCTCGTGCCCTAATTAGAAAAAAAAAAAAAGGGAGGCAGCCAAATGAAGCAGTAGTCACCTGAGATGAAGGACACATCCTCTGCGCCAGGAGACGCTTCGCATTTGATTTTTTATTTATATTTCTGCGCCGAGTGGAGAAAAAGAAGTGGGTCAGCGAACAGATTTGCAGAAACCAACTTTGAAACATCCGTGTTGTCTGTCTGTCTCTGGTTAAACATAGTTTTGTATCCTGACTCCCCAGTGCCAATTACTCATTAAAAATGTTTAACAACATTTTAATTGAAGAATTAATTACCTTCGGCCGGGCAAAATCCTCCTAAATTTCATCTGGGGAGTCATCGAATGTGCAGAGGAGCAGCCGTCGATGAAGTGTCAGGGAGTGGGTGGTGGTGGTGGTGCTTGGCGCAGGAAGATTACATCAGCAGCAAAATGTAGTCCGTTGTGAGTCAACGGCGAGATGCACGTGATAATTCATGAGTAAACACGTCGGTGAGTAAAGCGCTACGATGTTCCTCACAACGTGCGACTTCATCCCGCAGAACTGTAGCTCGACAAAGTCCCTGCCAAAACAAACACCATTCATAGCCTCTGCATTATTCAGAGCGTTTGACTTAGAAACACAACAACGCCGAGCCGAGGAGGAAAGTCGAGATTTACTTTTTCCCCTTAAATAAATGCCTTAATCATCCCTTAATCCTGGCAAACAGTGCCGAACATAAAACAAGAAGCTTGTTAAAGCAGCAAATTTAATGCCTTTGTGGGTTTCTGCTGCCAGCTTAGAGGACAGGCCTCACCTTAAAGGGGGAGTTCACACTAATTATCAAACTGTTTTACATCTACAGGTCCATCTGCTGAGGAAAAGTCCACTGCTTTAAATAAAAAATATCTCTTTTTGAAATTTAGGCAAATAAATCCTTTATATCTCATCTTGTTTAACTTCTTATTTGCAATATAAAATCCTGCACCTCTACGGAAACAGAACAACCATTAATAGAAGTAAAGGCCACTCATAAATGTCTTCTGTGCAATATGACACAGCTACAATGCCATAAAACACCAAAAAACACAAAACGAACCCTCGATTTATTTATTTGTTGACCGAAATTGGAAAACCCTACATGTGCAAGTGCCCACACTGGAAAAAAACAACAACAGATATTTTACTACTCTAAGATGTTTCACCTTGTGGAGTGTATCTTCCAACAACTTGCTGCTCCATTTTTCAGCCATGCTGCACTTATTTTATTGCTCACGTATGTTTTATTTTCCTCTCAATGTCCCAAATTTGTTTCCAGACTCGTCTCCTCTCTGTTCTGTGTAAACACGGCCTGCAGTTCAAAGAGTCGCTGAATTTGTGCCATGTGACTGTCAGTTGCAGGTGACATATTTAGTTAGAATTGTGATTTTTTAAAAACGATACATGATTTTTTTTTTTTTTTTTAAAGATAATACACCTTGTAAACCTGCTAGTTTGACATATGGGGAAATCTGTCATTTTTCTTGGATGACATCATTGATTCTGTCACTATTGGAGATTGTAGGAACAATTTGTAGGACAAAAAACTCAAAACTGAGAAACCTCGACATTGTAAAAAGAACACACAAATACAAATAAGGTCCTGAAAAGGCTGAAACTGGTTGCGTTTAACTTAATATGGACTGAAAAACAGACCTGTCAGTGTGTGTATATACAGAATTGTTAAACCAACACACATCTGTTGTTTAATTGGTAACAGTAAACTTCATCCATTCATGAGCTATATGGTCACTGGTGTAAGCTAGTTGTTCTTAAATCATTTGTTTCCTTTTTAAATGAGTATTTCTGTAATTTCATTTTAATTTGCAGCAGACGCACAACAGTAAAGAAGCAGAAAACCTAATTGTCAAACATTTACTGAAATTAGAAGGCTGGTGTAGAAGGACAAATGTGTTTTCAGGTTGACAGACTCCATAAAAGTATACTATCTACTTCAGTTCCGGCTCAGTGTTTGGGTTGTGCAGATGCTTGTGGATCATTGTTACCTGCTTTCTTAAACTTAATATGATGTCTTTCTTTGTATTATTGTTACATTACTGCTACTTGTGGGCAGTACTTTCTCCTGTTGTGGTTTTTGTTTAGTTCTGTCTCATCTGAATTTGAGGTTTATTGCTAGACGCTGCTGATTTTGTACAGTTTGTGGGATAAATCTGTCATTTTCTGACATAAAAAACAAATCCGACTTAGTTCATGACATCATTCATTAACTAACGGTTTGTGTAGAAAGTGTAGTTTGTTCAAGTCCTCATAAATATCAGCCACTGAGAGCTTTAAATGTTTAGATTGACATCAATTTCCCACTAATCAACATCCTTTGTGCTGCTCGCTGCAGAGAGGCTAAACCTCCTGACTTACACCTCTCCCCCCTGCCTTTGTCTCTCTCCTCTCTCCCCCCTTTGCCTCCTATTTAGCCCATGCATTTGATTAGTTAATCGCCCCCCTTTCCTCCCCCCAGTCCTCAGGTGGAGGCAGAGCGCTCAGGCTTCTCATCCAGCCAAGCTGTTCTTTTGGAAGGGAAAGGAGGCAGCTGTGTTTACAGCCCGGGTCCTGGCGTACATTTAGCAGAATCTATTATTCATATCGCTCAGTATCAGAGCGAGATCTCCAGCCACCTGTCTCGCTGACAAGCTCGCCCCCTTTTGTGGCGCTTTCCGTTCGGAGCAAATTACGCTCGTCTTGATGAATTGAGTTTTTATGAGCGTTGCTGTAGCGCCTGGGCATCCTCGCACCGAGCCAGGGACCATCAGGGGCCCGGGGAGATTTTTCTAGTCAATGGGCAAATGTTTGGAAGAATGTAGATTCGGGGAGGGAGCAGAACGAGGAGGGAAGTGAGTGGTTTTTACCTAGAGCTCATGTGTGCTGTCAGCCTGGGTTTGGTCCACTGTCTGCAGCTGTGACGTCCTTCCACCTGTCAGGTCCTTATTGTTGTTTACCTCTCTGGAGACCGGAGGAGCCGAGCAGGAAGAACAAAGGCTTCCTTCCTTCAGAATCGCTTTTCTCTCACTCGGCTACCTGATGAGTCTGCCGGCAAACTATCTCCCTCCTTTGACTCCGTGTGAACATTTTTAATTAACGGGGAGGTGCGTTAACTCGATGATAAGCACCCCTGATAAGTTATAACATGATTCATAATTTATAAAGATTCTTGCTTTCATCTTCACTAGTTTGCATAAAACTAATTACTCCGTAAATGGTATTCATTACAAAATATATTTTTTCTCTCTTTGCACACAGACGCGTGAATGGCGGCGCCCAGCTAGCTAGGGCTGCTCTGGGACCGGTTTGCATGCAGAGAAGAAAGGTAATGATGAGTTGTTGGAGGCGGCCGACCTGCCTGCCTCTGTTTGTACTCCACCAGCATGTTGTGCATCTCAGATTCATTATGCTAACTGCTACAAGCCGCGGCGTCGGGGCCTGAGTTTGCATTTAACTGGCAGGTAAATCACAGAGGCGTTTACTTGACAAATGCAAGAAACGTTTGACTCGGTGCAACAGGAAGACATCACGGTGATTACTGGAATGAAAACAGACACCGACCAGAGAATCTTGGTTAAACCCTATGAGGCTATTTCCAAGCTAATTCTTCACTTTCAACCTCCTACCTTGGTTGGAATAAGGTCTAGCTGTACAAACTATATCTTATTTTTATCAGAAGAGTGTCAGCTATGCAGATATTCCATTATTTCAGATGATAAAACTTGCAGATTTAACATATTTGCCTTTATATCATGGATGAACAAATGCAATATTATGAGATTATGATGATTTTTCATGTATCTCACCACAAAATACCGCTGGAAGACATATATTTTCATAATTGTGTGGAGTAGTTTACCTGTAATCTGGAAATATCAGAACCATGATAATCTGTGATTGTATGATTTAAAATTTGGTAAATATATGTGCTTTTAATCCAACATAAACAAGGGCCCCCTCAGTGGCCACTTTGCATTGGGCCCCACAAAACCTAAAACCACCACTGCCGAGTTGTGTTAAATTCAACATGATTGTTTCTTGCAGACACATTGTCGCACATAAAAGCAATTTAAACTGCTGGAAAAGTGAAGTCATGCAGTTTAAGTGGATATCTGCCTCACCTTGCAGCTGTAAACACTTTGAGAAGAACCCAAATGAGAAGAAAGGATGTGAATTTTTAGGCAAAGTTGGACTCTAGAGGTTAAAAAACTAGGAAAACAGCCGATATGGGTATCAACAATACTCCTAAATATGCTAAGGTACCCCAAAAACCTGATTACAACCAGGACACAGTTCCTCCTGGTTGCACCACTGTTGCTGAATTCTGGATATTCATATTCACACAAAAACTGCGACTTGCTTTCCCAAATGGAATCCAAAAAGCTGCCCAGATAAACACACAATTCAAAGAAACGTCCTGTAATGTGGCGTTTGACTCTAGTGAAACACTGTGACGGAAAAACTTGGAAAGAAACACTCATGATTTTGGAATTGCACTTCAAATGTGACAATAAAAACACTAATTTGTGGCGCTACATTATGTTTTGGGATATGGAGGGATTATGAGAACTATTGCGACAACTGTTTATAACTAAACACATGTTCAGACACTGAGTTCATTGTCATTTTTGGGGATTTATAGGTGTATCTTGATGTTATGTGATCCTACATTTTTGCAATTAATTTATATTCACATTATTGCGTCACCTGTCTTGACAGTAGAGGTATTTTATCAAGTGTTACCATGTTATTTATTCATTTTCAAATAAACAAATTCAAACAAAACTGACTTTTTTATGTGACAAACTGATTATTGACCTGGCCCATGATCAAATCTGATATTCGATATTGTGATTTTTTTTAACCATTTCCCGACACAGTAAATTAATTTAAATTTAACTCAGATGAAGTCGCCTCTCTTTGTTTGTCGTCACTCAGGCAACGTCCCGCCCACGGCTCAATCTGATTGGTTGCACGTCAGGAGTAACGAGTAACAGTCAATCAAATCTGAAGGATAATTCATATCCAAAACTTGTTATTAATATTTTCAACTTATAAGATATATAAACTATATTGGTGTCAGACTTGAAAAATCTCATGTCATTACCATGATATTCATTTTTTTTAAAAAATTTATTTAAGTGTTCTGCATATTTTTATAATGTGAGGGGCCTCCCTTATGTTCAGGGCCCTGAAAAGCTGTGGTCCGGCCCTGTTAATCAACTGCATGAAAGCAGAAATGATCCTATTTCTGTCACAGGCATTAGAAAACATGTTTTAAGGAGCTTTTACCTGCAGCATCCGGCGCATTCATCCCACCACACGTAGATACTGATCACAGCTGCAGGAAATAATACATGGCAGCCTCGCAGGTTAAATATCCTCCGCCTGCAGAGAAACAACGGCAAAATAACTTTAGCTGGAAAAGCAGCAAAGTGAGATGTATAAATAAACATGCTGAAACACATTGCTGCCCCACAAGTCTGTTTTCAATTCCCATTCGATTAAAGTGTCCCTGCAGGAGCCGGTGAGGTTGGGTACGGGGTGAGGTGCAGAGGCATAAATCAAAGCGGTCCAAGGAATAGTAATCCTCGCTGAACATTTTGGACTGATTGATATAAATAACATTGTCCTCGCCATCTGTCCAAAGAGGGACCTTTCCAGTTAGTGTTGAGCGGCAACGGCAGAATAATTAATGAATGGTGTCCTTTGTGCCGGTAATAAAGAGGAGACAAATTATGTTATAATCCAACTGCTGCTCGTTTGTCACAGCCAAATAAAATGTCAAATAAAAGTGAGGGGCCACAGTGTTTGTTTAATGGAGTGCAAGCTACCTGCTCCAGAGTCTGACAGCAGGGTGGGACGGCTGTAAAAAAGCAAAGCCTGGATTCCAGTCTGCAGGAATCCACTCTGTGCTGCACATTTAACAAATGTTCACAAACAAAAGAGCATCCCCCCTCAAAAAAAAAAGAAAAAAAAAGAAACGAGGATCCTGATCCGAAAACGATCTTTTAATCAGATATCCAATCTGTGAGCTCACGTAGAATTTTTTTGTGAGAATCCTGGTGGTTTGTTGAAGCTAATTCCAATAATTCTGACGAGTAAACGACAGAGCTTTAAAAGAAATCACGGCTGCAGCGATGTGCACGCACTCATAAGATGCCTCGGAGGCTTTTTGGTCCAATAAATCATGCATTCATGCTCATAAAATGATGTGAGCGAGGTAAACATATACCTCAGAATCATTACTGTATGTGTTGGTATTCCTATCAGTCCTTGCTGGTGGATTTAACTTTTCATGTCAGGAGTGGAATTAGGCCAAGTTGTACATTATCTATCTAATAATTCATGTCTGCAGACTGTTTGGTGATTTTACATCTTGCATTTGATAGTCAAAGTTAGAAATAATCGCCTGAATGTACCACTTTCATTGTAGAAAAGGCCCTAAAAATACAAAAAGACTTTAATTCTCCACAACTAAACCAACAAACCAAAGAGTTCTTGTGCATCTGTATGCGTCCCGTGCAACATCCGCTCAGGTATTCATAACCTGAGATCAAGGTTGGGATTGCTGTCATTGATCGGCAGAAACACCTAAATTGAATTTGTATCCCTCATCTCACTCCTCTTGCAAACCCTTCGCCGTCATAACCGGAGCCCGAACCTGAATCCTAAAGCCCCCAAGCAAGAGGCGACGTCCAGAGAGAAGAAGGAGCATCGATATCCCGTCAGAGGGAATTTGGATTCTCGTCACAGGTCGGCGACTAAACTGTATGAGCAGGTCGATCGGGCCAGAGAGCCGGCTGCGGACTTGGCACAAACCCCGCTTTAAAATTCTGTTTAAAGTTTGTTTTAACCTGAAAAGAATAAATTAGATTCAGTACATTCTGCTAATGCCCTTACCGGACGAGTGAGAGCTGACTGTGAGATCAAAAACTGTTTAATGTAATAACGATGGCTTCTAATTGATGACGTTACATCTCCATAAAAGGTTCAGTTAATACCTTAATACACTGTTTTTTCAAAGTTTACAGTGTACAACAGAAGTGAGTACACCTAAATGCAACAGCACTTAAAATGTCAAATGATCAGAAATTTTATCACAAGTTTATCCATCGGTATTTGCTCCCATTTAAAATGACATCAAAAACACAGGCCCGACATTATAAACTCAACACAACTAAAGCCTGTCTATTTTTCTAAACTGACATCTATATTTCTGATGATCCTTCAACACCTCCTGATTGACGCTAAAACTGTGCTTCCACTGATTTATAATTGCTCACTGACCCTGCAGTGTCCTTTCACATCTTTTTGAAGCCTCACTATCAGTTTCTCTAACAATTCTTTTCCATGTGGAGCCCTGATGCAGACATGTAGATAACAACAATCCACAGGTCCTAAACTTAGAAAGTTGTGCTGTTCACAGCTCATTTTATAACTGTTTTAAAGCTGATTGTAAACCACAGGTGCACTCAGTTTCTACTTTTGGACTTGAAGTTTCATTATAGTCTTCCTGAAGTATCTCTTTTTGATTGTTTATAAGAGAAAAAAACTCTCCTCGTCAAATTGCAAGCACTAAAAATACTGAAATGTGAGATATTTTGAATAGTTTGACCTTTAAATGATACTGTTAAGGAGCTGTACTCACTTCTGTTGTTGCTGTATATTCAAATCAGCCTCTTACTCACAGTTGAAGCTCGTTTCTTTGTTCACTTTATTTGACAAAGCAAAAATACTTCTAAGACAAGCTGCCCGTTCCTGAAATGACATCTTGACCCCAAACGATGGGAAGCTTTAAAACACAACAGCATCCATTACGGTGAAGCTCACAGTACGAGCCGAGGACCAAGTGCAGAGTGAACTTGAACTCTCAGAAAGTTTGCGAGCATCCTGAGAGGCAAGGACAAGGGAAGGGCTGCCAAAGAGCGGCGGTTCGGTATAAGGCAACCTCGACGGGAGCTCTGCAATTTCGCCTCCAGGTCCATCAATCACCCTCCAAATTAAAGGCGAGGTGAGGCTTAGGCTTCACCGGCCACATTTTGACACCAGCCTCACATCACACGGCGATGAGGACATCACCCAGATTCAGAAGACGCTCTAGGTACGCTCATTCCGCCCACGTCGGCGTCTCGACGGGGCTCGCATTATCCGAGCCAACAAAAGGAGGAGCCGCTTTGTGCAATCAGCGCCGTTCTGTACATATTAAACAGCGCAACATTCTCAACCCAGGTTCATTTTAATTAGAGGGGAATTTGATCACTGCCGTCTCCCACAGGCGCTTTTGATGTTAATAAAACAAGCTGTACCTTCGCAAAGGCAGAGCTCTCCTTCCAAAGCAGTTGAAGAGGGGGGAAGGAGGAAGGGGGGAGGCGAGGCAGAAAAGAAAAAGTTCCCTCTTCAAGTCAAAACTACAGGGAGGCTGTGATCCTCTGCCGTGTTGGGAGTCGGCGAGCTGAGGCCGCCGAGGTGCTCAGACGGATTATCAATGTCGACAAAACGCATCACTACCTTACGCATGCCGGCCGCCTCATAATGAATGGCTGAGGTGTTCTCCGTTATTGCTCTGACACTTTGGTGTATTCACTCAATGGATGTTAATAACAAAAGAATTAGAAAGATGAGAGGAGCCTCAACACAAAGGATCACATGTGTCTGGGCAAAGGTGCGCAACAGCAGAACTGAACAAAAGGTTCACTCTGACGTGTGAAGGTGAGAATCTGCCAAATGTGGAGCCTCCGGGCTGCTTCAGTGCCATTTATGTGCAAATGAAGTGACATAATTTGAAGAATAAACACACGCAGGTACTCATAAGTGCAGAAATCACCACTATTATGCACCAATTTGTGCCTTTTCTGCATCAATCTATAGCCGAGAGCAGAAAACTCAAGCACCAGGTGATAATTCAGAATCTAAAGAACTATAATGCACTCAGCCATTCTGTGTCACTTTCAAATATTTATTCTCCTGTTCATCAACTTTTCTCATTTAATATTTCCCCTGCTGAGTCAACACCAACACTCAGGCTGGATTTGCTCTTCTGTTCTCTTTTGTGTCTCTTGTTTGACGAAGTAACCTCTTTAAATGTGGCATCTTTTCGCGCCAATGAAAAATTAAGTCACTTTAATTAATGTATAAACCCTCAGACTTGTATGTGTTTCAGCAAATGTTCAGAACTGATCGTACATATGGGGTCAGTCCACATAAAATCAAACAAATCTGAAAGAGATTAGGCAGATTCTTTTATGGACAATAACTTTGGCTTATTTATTGAAACCATGCAAAATTTCACTTTCATACTGAGAATATTTTTAGAGTTTCAGGCCCCTGAAGTAAGGAGGAATGGCTTGGACTTTTTGCAAGTACAACTGATAGACACATGAATTTTTCAGTGGTGAAAAATACATTCAATTTCTGTAAAAATTGCACCTAAATCAGAATGAATCGTGTCTAGAAGATAATATCCTGGTGTCAAATGCAGGTAAAAATGATCCTTTCATTGTCACACACGCTGATATGAACCTTGGAAGTTTACCCATAATGCACTTTTTTTAAAGTTTTAGCCCTGTTAGCCCTCTCCATGTTCATAAACTGACTGAAAGTGACTTTGTCTTTAGATTGTTACTCCTCAAGTGAATGAAAACTGATGTGGTTGCAGATTAAAAAATAATATGATGTAAAAAAGAATGTAAATTACCTCGCTGCAGCCTGAGCACACCAGCTCACCTACAACTCCGCTAAAACAATTTAAAGCTGCTCTACACTCTACACACCATGTGATGGCGCACTACTGGAGGAATTCAGACAAGCATGTTTGAACTCAATGCTAAAGAAGAATGAGACAAAATCTAGAGAGGTATGAAAGGAATGTTACCTTAAAAAATAGCCAAACTGACACAATTTACCGGAGCCAGAAACTGTAAAAACACAAAGAATCATCTGACATTTGAGCTTTCTTTTTCTTTTTCTGTGATTTATTGCATTTTAAGAGTGTCAATTGTGAGTTCCTTCTCGTTCTAGTCATGGTTGTGCTGTTTCCGTAGCGGTTCAGGACTTTATGTTGCAGTGAAAAATGAGCCCACAGTGAGGAAAAATGTGACAGGAGCTAAAATGCCCAGAAACTGCAGGGCTAGGCTGCAATCTGACCCTGAAAAGTCACTAAAACCGACATAATGAGGTCTTTTATGTGACCAAAAAGACATTAGGGATGTGATTTAAAAAGTAAAAATCGCCTCTAGAGTAAAGACGTGGCCCCAAAATTCATTAATTCAGTCGTATTCTGGACCCAAACTCCTCACCTCTTTAGTGGCCGCTGTAAAGGCCCATAGTGTTGCAGCGTTTGTTTTTATTTTCCCCAATAAACGAAGTGAACGGTCATCTGTCCCCGAAGGAAACGAGCCTCCGGGCTGGTCGTTAAACGGCCAAACGAGCGGCGGAACGAGTAAATAATTCAACAAATAGATGAATAAATAAAAGGGGTCGGAGTGGTTAAGCAGAAGGGGGTTGTTCAGCTGGGAAAGCCACCTATGGCAGAGGGGAGGGCAGCTTTCTGTCTCTGAACATGTACCGTCTGTACAATCCTGAACCTTGGCACCGGTACAGGCATCTGCTGCTGGCCTCCCTCTGCCAGTCCACCGTATATACACAAACATCTGCTTCCCTGCACGGAAAAAATACGGGGGGAAAAAAAGGGGGACACGCAGCACTTGACAGGTCTGCATTTTCGCCTGGCCTCCCGCTCGCCGGTTCTTTACACAAAAACCTTAATGCATCCTGTCAAGCCATTAGCCGGTGATACGATCAGCTCGCAGGCCCCCATTAAGCCATCAGTGTCCACCTGTGATAAAGACGACCATTTGTTTTCTTAAAGCCCTACTTAATGTCCGTTTAACTCAATTTGTCAGGAAATGTACAACAATTTCCTCCCCCCACTGGTCCTGAAATCTGGTCGGGGTTCAAAAACTCACAGAGGAGGAGAGAGGGAGGGTTTTTCTCTCTCTTTTTTCTTTTTTCTTTCTGAGGATGCATATTCAAATGAGGGGATTAAATTGCCTCTCATATTGACGTATCGTGTTGCGCCGAGCGCTGAGAGGTGGCCTGTGTTTTCCCTCTAAAAGCTGATTTTTTGGACAGCAGGGGCAGGAGCTGGAGGTTGTTTTGCCTCCATTAGCCTCGGTCTACGGCCCCTGCTCCCTCTCCTGATGCGTCCGTGACAGCACTCTAAAAACCCCGCCGTTATTACCGCCGAAACCATAATAACACCTTTTAAAACAACATTGTCCCTCGCAAACGCACATGTCGAGTAATCGCCCTCCTCCTCTCCGGTGAGGACACCTAACAGCCACTGGAACATCTGCTTATGTTTTGTCTACAGATACATCATTTGGGTTTTTTGGAGGAGTGTGGAAGCATAATGATCCTTTGCTGCGTTGTGATCCCAAACGCTCGGATAGTAAATCAGCTCCAAAAGGGAGATTTGAAAACTATCCGCTAAAACACAAACTGCTGGCACCGGCGGCCCCTTTTCGGTGTCTACGACCGGCCCGGCTGCTCCTTCTTCCCTGGCGGTGGGACAGCGGCCCGGCCAAGCAGTCAGGAAGTGTAGGGGCCCCTGGTAACGGCGGCAACGGCAGCGACGGCGGCAACGGCAGCTCTGTCGACATCTGTCGTGGTTGGAGAGCTCGGTGCACAGGAAATGGGGTGTCACGGCGCGTGCTTGTTGGCCATTATCCTGGCATCCTAATGAAGTGTGGGCAGTTCGCTAAAGGGGGTCTCTGGATGGCATGTTGAATGCACGGATGGGCAGAGGCAGCGCGCTCTCCCCTTCAAACCCCCCCACCGCCGCCGCCACTCTTCTCTGTTCCCGGCGCCTGTATCCCATCTGCCCGAGCCGCCGAACTGCACCCAGCGGGACGGAGGCTGGTCGGAGGCGCATGCGCCGAGCGGCTTCCATTAGGCATCTCGGCAGGCCGGCGTGTGATTGGAAACACACAGCGAACAAGTGTCCTCCCGGCTGGATGCTGCTATGGAAGCGCCATCAATACACCTGGTCCTAATGGGCCTCGCACCACAGATGAAGTGGTGTTAGTCGGACTCCTGAAGGGCCGCGGCGGCCACTGATCGGCACAACAAACAGGAAACACTCCCCCCTGAGTGCACAGGGTCATACATCAAACCAGCAATTTACAGAAACCAACAGAGATGATGGTTTTAAATCTGTAAAAAGGTCACAACAGTCTATACATATGTACATACAGTATATGTATCTGTATGTATATATGAAAGAAGACTTCACTGATCTATTTTTACTGTGTTTATGCTGCTCAGGAAATTCAACCAGGGTCACTCAGGGGTCAAACTACTCCAATCAATCAGGACATCAGTTTATCCCTGAAAACTAGAGATAAACTACATTATACTCCCATTTGCAGCTTTTTTGACACACAGTGCATATGACACATGACAGTTAATATCTTTAAAAAAAACTGAAAAATTACAATTTCTTTTTTTACTGGATTTAAAAATAACATTTTACAGATATTTGCCAAAATTTTAAATAAAAAATAATATATTGTTTGAACTAAAAATGAAAAAACACTTTCATTTTGTCAGTTTTATGTAGAATGTAATAATATTATTAATAATAATAATAAAATATAACAATAAAAAGGCCCCAACTGTAAATGATAGATATATCAAAAAATTGTATTTTTTTAAATTCAACTTGTTATTTTTATTATTATTTACCGTATTAATAAAAATCACACATATTTTGGATATTTTCCAATATTTAAATAAAATTTAAAAAAAACTAAAAAAAAACATTGTAAAAAAAATGCATTGTATGGATTCAAAATACTTTTTTGTTTGTTTGTTTCTATAACTGTTATTTTACAGATATTCCACTCTTTTGACTGTTTCAGTTTTATGTTGGGGAAAAAACAAAGCATGAAAAAAAACTAACAAAAAACAACCAAAACTGTAAATTAGTGCTACTTTTGTTTTGTCAACACAGCAAAAAATAGAAATATACTGGGAACCAGTTAAAAAAAAAAAAATCATAATCAGAAAAATGCAACGATGTTTTATTGGTTTTATTTAGCAATTAGATTTGAACAATAATAAGAGGCTATAAAAATAGAAAAAAAAAACTCAATTCGGTCACGAGTTTTTCATTTATTCTTCTACAAAATGCCCGTTTTTGCTTAAAGAGAGCAATAATCTCTCTCAAAATGCTGTTAAGCCACTAAAAAGGGTCAAGTAGAAGCCAAAGTGGGCGATTCTGCCTCTGTATTTGTCATGATTTATCTTTTATCTCCGTTAAAACTTTCACTTGACATTACGCTGCCCGTTCAGCTTCTCTCCACACAAATGATCCCTCTTCAGGTAAAGAGTCTCTACTTACTTGTCTGCCCATAACTGTAATGGGCTAATGTGCCGAGTAAATGTAGCACTACAGCCCTGAGTGCTTCATCAATACGTCCGACTGATGCAGGACAGAAGGGGGATTATCACGAGCGCCAGATGCTAAGCCACTGAAACTGCACACAATCAATTAAGTCCTCAGAGCGTACAGTAGCATCACGCTGCAGATAAGTTTATCCAGGGAAATATCACCCGACCGAGTCACAGCCGAAGCATCTGTGGACGGTTTTGTGATAAAAAAAGCAGAATTATTCAGTGATGTTGGTCATTAAAGAAGTCACAAAGGGCTCACCTGAGATCATAAGAGTGAACAAAACTAAGAAACCTGGAAGATTTTTATCATTGAGCTTCATATTAAAGTTGGACTGACTTGTTCAAGGGTTAATATATAAAGACTTTAATTTCTGTTTGATACAACAACAATAAACGCTGGTGCTTTTAATTAAAACTGCAACTAATTATTATTTTTTAATGAGTAGTTAATCTGTAGATTACTTTCCCCATTATTGGATTTACAGTTTGGTCTGGAAAATAGACAAATGGTAAAAAATCATGACAAATGTCTTGTTTTGTCCAATAAAATGGAAAATATCCACATTTACGATGCTGGAATCTACTTTTGTTGACTTAGAAATGTACTCAGACCAACTTATTGATGATCAAAATAGTTGAAGATTTTTTTTTCGTGGATTAAACTGTTTCAAGTTTTCAGAAGTGCTCACAAAAGTCTTGCTGATGGAGACACAAGAGCAGAAAAACCCTTGTGAAGTTTGTTTGCCAATAATGTAGCTGCATTTATATATGACTACTTATGTTCTAAAAACAGGAAAAAAAAACTGGAATCAACATGTACAGCATTTTTCCAAGTGTCCACAGGAGCTACTGATACTCTTCATATTGAACATATTTAACTACTGAGAGTTTTAATTCGTATATATACTTGTTTCCTTAGTGGAAACACTGCCTGCCGTTCAACCAAAAAGTCCCTGAATTTTTGTCATGTGACTGTTGATTGCAGATCAGTCACTAATGGCTTCACAATAGCACCTAAAAACTTATAATTTGTTTGCTTTTTACAGAATCTGGTGTAAATGGTTCATTTTTGGCCAATTTTTTAAATGAAATGTGTAGAATTTGATTATTTTGATGAAATATCACAATTGCAAGCGAAGATCAGTAGTTCAAGGACTGTGGGAAAGTTTGAAATCTGCTGTTTGCCTCTGTTTTTACAGTTTCTGGATTTGGTAAATGGTGTAATTCTGCCTATTTTAAACTGGTCAGTGGGTTTTGGGGTTCAGAAGGTTAAAGTGTTTTTTTCTCTTTGGCGCCACCTGTGGCTGTAAGCTGTAACTGCAGTGGGGTTTTTAGTTTCACTTCCCAGATGTCCAAATATTCCATCAGTTGCCACCTAAGCAACAGTTAGCAATAGTTTGAGGTCTCCACACATGAAAGCAAACATGTCCAAATAAAATGCTTTTATAAAGGTAGATGTAGACTTCTATTTCAGCTTTTGTTGTGAAAGGGAAATCTGAATGTTTTTCAGAGAGGTTTTTCAGGTTTTTCAGCTTGTATGTGCCTCCTTTCTCACCAAAACCCTCCATTTAACACCTGAACCGACAGCTGCTCATTTTTCACCCTCGGATCACTTTATAACTGGCTCAAGGGAGGATACCTGGAGACCAAACTCATGATCCCCTGCAGCGACGGCGGAAGCAGCTAGTTAACCACATTAGCTAACATGTAGTGATGGATGCTACAGCTCCCTGCAGAGGTCAGAGGTCGGGCAGCCCCCCCTCGCTGAGAACAAGACGGATGAGGCGGCGAACACCTTCCCACATCAGCCTTGTTTTCTTTACTCCCGCAGCAATCTGACACCTGATTGGCTCTCAGAGGAGGTTTGATGATGCACGTGATTAATGTCGGCCGCCGCAACACGACCCGCTGACGCTACTGTAATTACTGGTCCGGCTCAGGCGGAGTCGAGCTCATTCTGCTCAGAAATGGGCATTAATTCAATAATCTGGGATGTTTTTCACACATTACACTCGTATCTGTCACAAAAGATCCAACCTGCTTCTGTTAATGGGAAGAGTTGAACAGTTTGGTTCGCACAAATTGAAGAAAAACTGGTCAGTAAGTGTTAAAGAGGTTAAAAAATAAGCTGAATTACTTTTTAGCAGCACCTGTTTGCAGTGTACTAATATATGGAGAGAAAACTATCAGGAGGTTCATTTAAAAGTGAAGAAAATGTAAAAATGTTATGATTCCAAAGCAACTTCTGCAGACATAATAATAGAGGTTTTCCATCAGAAATGCTGAGCCTCTAGTTTCCTTTAACCTCTTCTAATGGGAATTAACTCAGTAATCTGTGATGTTTATTCACACATTACGCTCATATATCTATCACAAAAAGGCTAAAATGAATCACTGATCGACCATGTTTCTGGGTGATGATGTGCCTCAGGGTTCCAGTTGGGCAAAATACAAAGAAAGATGCAACAGCTCTGTTCTCTTTAACTGATATTGGGAGAAAATAATGAGCAGAAAGAAGAAACAAATAAAGACTAAAGACATAAAACTGTGTAAATTTGCATAGATTGTGCAAAAATTAAGGGAAATCGGTAGAAAACTAAAAAAAATGTACAAAGTACAATATCATACAGATTATTTCATGAGCAGAAAATAATGATGTCCTTCTGTGCAAAATCACTAGCTCTAGTCATGAAAGAATACCATTGTGTTTCAAAATACAGATACATCTAATACTGACATTTTCCACATCCTGGGGAATCTGCACAATATCTAACTAACAACATATAGAAGAATCCATACGTATATATATGTATATTTTGCTTAATTTTAAGTTTCTCCTGATGTTGTCTACACCATTGCACTTTGCTGCTTTAACACTGCAAATTCCCTCAATTTAAAATAAAAATATAATGACTCTTAATGCAAAGGTTTCAAAGCACTAATGAGTTAAAATGTAACTTTTGTTACCACAACTGTCCAGAAAATCCCACTAAAATCAACAGAAACCCTCATATTTTGCTGTTGAGTTGTTTGATCTATTTCAGCTGCTTATTTCCAGCTGAGAGAAGAATCCACAAATCACAGAAGATCCAGCAGCAACATGTGAAGGAGGAAATAAAAAAAAGAGGCCGTGTGAAGCTTAGAGGAGCTGAATCAGCTTTAAACGTGTTACAAATGAGTTGAACGGAGCTCCACCCGCCTCCATCCAGACCCTTGATGCTGCAAACACTTTTACCTTCAGACACCATCAGTGAAGCTGCTTCATCCATCACCAGTGTGAGCTGGAAACACTGTTTACCATAAAAGGCCTAACGCTGGTCACATGACCATGGCTGTATGATCTTTGCTATTGGACAGGCTTTAAGGTCGAGATTTCACACTGATAAACTATTTAAGGGATCTATGACTAAATAAATAGTTGCATATTTATAGAAACTTAAACAATATTCTGATGGGTTGTGGTGACATATTCTTGGTTAAATGTTCTGTGGAATTTAAACTCAAATTTCTGCATTAGCTGTTTTAAAACTAAACTTGTTTGATAACTTTTACAGTTTATTTTTATTTTACAGATTTTCTCAGTTTTGTTAAATTATCATTGATTTTTAAAAAAACCTTTTTGAATGTGGACATTATTTACAGTTATAGCACAGTTACAGTATAGCTCGTTTCTATATTTTAACAAAACAATAAAAAACTTTATAAATTCCTAAAATGCACATTTTTCTTTAAAACTGGCAAACATATCAAATAATTATAGTTTTTTTCAAAATATACAAAGTACAAGATATTTTGTCCTCAAGCTACTATTTGTGAAACTAGATTTTTGAAGTGGACTATATTTATATTTTATTCAGTTTTAAATTAAAATCTAGTACATTTACTCATCAGATATTATTTGCAATCTAAAAAAACAGGGAAAACTAAAAATAAATATGTTAAATTGTTCAGAAAATTACAGCTAAAAATGATTTAAAAAAGCACATTAATTTTATTTGTCCATGTCAAAAATCTGTATTTTTACATTTAGTAGTTTGTTCTTTTACTACAATCTGTGCTGTTTAAATAACAATTTTACTCTAAATTAGTTAAAAAATTACATTATTTTTCAGATATTTGCTGACATTTTCTAGCCTTTTATCTTATTTTTTACAGTGTACTAAACAATGGAACAACATGATTTTTTTTGACAACTTCACTTAAATTTTCTACATTTTATCATTTAAACTACTGTACGGGTCTCAAGCAGAACTTTCCTGCATTCTTGATGTTGAGCAGCATCGCAATCAACAACATACAATTCTCCAAATTTTTCCAGTAACTAGTAATTGTTGTTTTTTTGGAACTTTGCAGTCCAAACAGTTGGATCCTACATCACTGCCCCAAGTTCCTGCAGTGGAAACCCACCTTTTAAAACTGAGTCAGAGTCTGTAGAAACACCTGAGCTGTGATATGGTTGGTTTACAGTAAAGAAACTATGTAATCTGATGAAATAAGAACACAAAAAAGAAGTCAGAGGACCCTTTTCAAAGTGTCCTTTGTGACTCTTCTTGTATTTTCAGGTGCAATTAAGCGGCGTTTCCAATAAAAGCTGGTTCCCCGTCACCTGCTGCTGTAATTAAAAACTCCACCACTGGAAACCTCTCTGCAGCGCGGCCCGGTACGATTCAGCGGCGCTGTCAAACCTCGACAGTCTCACCTCTCGACTCTCCCTGACAGTGAATAATCGCCCAGCGCTTATGCAGCTTATCTGAGTATGTCGAACAACGGCGGCGGGAAAGAGAGCCCTTAATCTGCCCGTAATCAAACCTGACAGTCACCTACAGCAAGGTGTGGCGCCACGCTGGGAACCAGTCAGCCGAGAGCTCTGATCAGCCGCCGCATTAATATTAATCGTCCTAATCGGGCTGCGGAGCGGCGCAGCGATCAGAATCCAGAGAAGGTGAAGCTCGTCGCGGCGGCTGCAGCACATCAAGGTGAAGCTCGGTTGTAACCGCCGGCGCTCTATTTGAAGTGAGCGAGGGAAGCCAGGTTTTTGTTTTTGTTAATTACCTTCTTTGTACGAGTCGAGACGAGGCGGCCTCCCCTCCATCTCCTTCATTTACCTTCCTGCTCTTTCCCTCATGCGCTAAATTCCTCCTCCTCCTATAAAACTTCTCACAACTCTTTCCTCCTTATTATTACTTCTTCCAATTAGTTTTCCTTCCTCTCCCTGCAACAAGCATCATCCATCTTTTTTCCTATTTTTCTTTCCAACTCTAATTTGTCCTCTCTCCCATCAGTTTTCCTCTCTCAACTAGTTTACTTTTGTTTTTTCTTCTCGTTTCTCTCTCTATATTTGCTCCTATTTCACTTTTCCATGTTTTCAGACATGAGATACGTAATACTGCTGAATTATTAGTCAGGTGAAGTGACTATTCTGTCATTCGGACATGCTAAGAGGGATGGAAATGTACCATATTTGTCAAAAAGATTGGACAGAACAGGATATATAATGCACAATAAAGCACTAAACAATAAATAAGTCATTTACAAACGTACTGCTGATACTGTGCACATTCTTCTATGTGTAGAAAATTTTACAGTGCATATTCTTCTATAAATAGAAAATATCCTTCAATGCAATATCAGTACTTCTAGTCATGAAAGAATACCAGTTTTCTATACATAGAAACATGCAGTATTTACAATGATGTACAAATAAACAAAAATCTAAATCTGCTATTTACCAAATAACTTACTGACTCTGCTATTCAGTCCTGATCCATCAAGTCTCCACATTAGGGATAATTTATAACTAGAAGTAGATCAAAAAAAGGTTTTTCATCCACATAAACTTAGGTATTTAACACACTGAACTCCAAATAGTGTCTGGGTGTTGTTTGAAGGCTGAAAGTTAAATTTCTTACAGTTAGAACAATTAAAAACACATGGAATCAATGCGTATAACATTTTTTAAGTGTCCAAAGATGCTAACAGCACTGGTAAAACATGGAGCCTCCACATGCTGTAGATATTGTATTATTTACATTTTTACAGCCTCTACAAACTGTTCTTTTTTTTCACACTATTCTGCACATAAACACTACAAACATGTTTCACCATGCTGAATGTATCTTCCAACAACATGCTCCTCTGTTTGCTGTTTTTAAACCATGCTATATTTATTTTATTGATCAAATATGTTAGATTTTCTTCTGATTTGTCTTCATTCTTGTCTCCTTTCTGCTGTGTGTAAACACTGCCTGCAGTTCAGTGGAATAGTTCTTGAATTTTAATCAATAATAGCTTCTTGGTAAAGATGATATTTTTCTAAGATCTGGTGCAAATAGTTTAAATTAAAAAAGACATGTAGAATGAAGTAATTGCCATTAAATATCTCAACTTTAAGCTTAGATTTGGTTAATTTTCCCGACAGAACTGCAAAACACAAACAATTACTTCAACAAAAGTTTAAAAGTTGAAGATACAATAAATATTTGTGGGGTTTTTTTCGGTTTCTTGCTCTGAAAAATTGTTATTTTAGCTTTTTTCTTAGCAAAAGAGAAAAGAAAACCTAACTGTCCTGCCTGATGGTGGGTTCAGAGAGTGAATAGAGGAGAAACTCCTACAAACAGGTGGAAGCAACAAGCTGAACTTTAGACTTTAAATGCAGACATTATGTACAGTTTTGGCCTGTTGTTTGATAGCAAACATGTAAATTAATACAGTTTTCAGTGATTTCACAAGACGTTACTTGTAATTTAAATCGGATATAAATTCAAGCTGAGGTAACTCAATGTCATTGGCCTGATAACTACACTTTTGTTAGGTGCCTTCCTTTCTTACATTATAAAAAAATACAGTTTAAACTTTTTTTTATCCCCAATTTCTATTCTTGTTATACATATTTTCACTGGTTGATTAAATTATTAAATTCTTGGGGGCATTTGAGGTTGCAATAGATGTAAAACTGTAGGGTAAACTGAAGGAGAAAGGTGTTCTTAGGGAGATTTTGTTGGTTATTTTTTGGATGAATATTGTGTTGAAATGTGAAAAAGGCATTCCGCAAATTGCTAAAGTACACCACCTGTGCTGGGTTGAAGCTGATACATAAATGTTGCACGTCTGGCCTTGTGAAAATGCTGTGAATATTACATAGAAGTGTGCCTTGTGTTAATTCAGACATGAAGCCGGCATGTTTAGATGCCATCTGAACTGTTTCCAGTCTTTGTTTCTTCTTCCAGCTCTTCCTCCTGCTCCCTTCGTTTCCTCTCAGCCTCTCTCCTTCCTCCTCTCTGGTCCATCCCTCTCCTCCGACTCGTCGACCCTGACTCTGACAGAAGATCAGTGCGGCACTCGGAGACTCGGCCCCTCTCGGTGAGCGATGATCGCTTCGCCGGCAACGGCCAACTTCCTCTCCGACTCTGCTTCACTGAGGCTCTGAGCGAGTGTGGCGGCCTTATCTCGCCACCACCACACAGAGGATTACTTTAGCAGAGGAGATGTAGTCGGGGATAAAGTTGTGCTGCTTCACCTCTCATTCTCCCAAAGCTAACAGACAGTCCAGGAACTGTGTTAACAGTCATCTGATAGCAGCTGACAAATACCGCCTCTCTTTGTCTAGTTATTTCCCTGTCACTTCTTTATTTTTTTTCCTCTCCGGGAAGCAGAAACGTGCCGTTAGGATAAACATTTGAAAAGTAGCAGCTCGGGCCGTGGCGCTAATAATCAGGAATGAGCGAAGATGTTGCGGTTGAGAAATGGTGGAAACCGGCTGTTGCAGCAAACAACCTGCAGGAAGCTTTTTCACACGAGGAAAATGGATAAACAGCGCTGGAGTGGGGGCGTGGGGGAGAGAAAAGTCCTACGCTCAGCAGCTTTCAGAGTCCGAGATGTGAAAAGTGACTGGTTGATTTATCACGGGGGAAACAGAGCCACAAAGTACAATTTTCTACCTTGGCCACAAACAATAATTCATAATGATGTCGCCTCCTGATAGCAGCAGACCTTTGTGCCGCGTCGGTCCTCGAAAATGATCGTAATAAATGTCAGGACTTCGCAGGTAACTACTTTAAAAGCCATTAGAAGTAGTCATGATGGAAGATAGCGGCCGACGCTTCATATATTGCGATAACAACTTGGTTTTTGCAGATAAAAGAGTGGAAAAATGAGCGGGGGGTGTTTTATTGTGAGGTTACAGGAGCTCAAGGACTATTACAGATAAACAGGTTATGTCAATTAAGATGGTGCAGCTCCAGAACGTCACCCCTCCTTCTGGGGAAAAAAGAAAAAAAGAAAGCTGTTGTCAAAGCCAGATCTCCACACCTTGCTGTGACAGATATTAACTACGAGGGGAATCAGAAAACGTACAGCGCACCATTTCGCAGTGCTGTCATGTCTCGCCGTTGACCTTTCAACTGGAAAAACTTAGACGGAGCACTCGCAGCAACAGCCATGCATCACGCTTTAATGGCATGTCAGGAAAAGGCTCGCCGCTTTTTTTTGTTGGTTCACATTTTTTTATCGCCACATCGGCAGATTATGAGGCAGCTAATGAACTCTGTGAGAAAACAGAAACAACAACAACAAAGAAAAAAAATCTGCTTTTGTTCCAACTTTTCCGCAGCCAAAAAGTGGAGACTTTAACTTCAAAACGAGCCCCATATTGAGCGGCGAATCTAATACAAAAACTAATACTTGTAAGAGCAAATAAGCGGGCGCAGATGAGCATTGGTCTTTATGTACACTCATCTCGGAGAATATTGGATCTCAGCGCGCTCAATGTCATCCGTTTTGCTCGGAGAAGGGCTCATAAAAGCAGCGGTTGATGTGACTTTAGAGTTCCCTGGGGATGCCGGAGAGAACGTTTAAAGAGTCTTTAAAGGCGCCGTCAGAAATACTTGCAAAGACTCAGGGATTAATAACAATGAGTTTACCTACAGTCTGCTTGATTTACAGAAAATCAGTTTATTTATATGGCTTTTCTGCAGGAATGAAAACACTCCACTTGCAGGTAAAAGAGTCTATTATCGAGGGAAACATCTTACGAGATGCAGCTTTTACTTAACGCTTTATACACACAAACAGGGTTGAGGTAGGGTTGAAAAACTCCTTAGCGGTACAAAGCTTTGATGTACATGTTTACTTCAAAAATCTGTAATATATATATTCATTATGATTGTAAACAAGACAAAACCTGCAGATAAATTACTTAAAAGTAGTAAAAAGTAGCTCTTATTTGGCTTTACTATAAATACTGTTCAGTTTAATTGTCGTTTCGGACTCTGCACTGCTCCATGGAGGGCCGAACATGCAACTGAATGGCTGCAGTCTTTCCAATAAATGCATTATGCTGGCCGTTTATGCAGAAACCCATACAATTTAAAGACGCAAACTGTCACCCAGGTTGTTTTATGAAGCTAAATTTTACTGATGTCCCACATACAGACTATCTGTTGACGCTACAATTTACTGGTGTTCTTAAAAATGCTTCAAGTGCTTCTGTAGATGATAACTAGCCAACTGTGCACAGAGAACCCTCTAGTCTCCCCTCAGTTACTCCAAATTAGACAGATGTGCGACCAAAAATCTAATTTAAAAGTGTGAAATAAAGTGATCTAATGCCAGATTTACCTCAGATAGTAGTGGTGGTTGAATTAAAGTCACACTTTTCAGATTTTTGGTTGCTCTCGGGAGCCCTGATGTATTAACAGTTCTGAGAACTACCCAAATCCCATTAGCATTATTAGTGTATGACTTTTAAAAGAAGGAGTGATTGTGACCCAGGTTGTTTTATGAAGCTACAATTCACACGTGTCTGCTTAACATTGTATGAAGACAATAATTTACCCATTTCCCTAAAAATGTCTCAAATGCATTGGTAGATGCTAACTAGCTAGCTGTGCACAGAGAAGCCTTGAGTCTTCCCTCAGTCACTGCAGCAGCTCAGACAGGTGGGGGTAAAATGCTGAAAAAGACTGAAATTAGGTGTTCTAATGTCAGATTTCTGTCTGTTGAAACCACATTTTTCACTGGTGTACCCTGTTTCATTGACACTGTTTTAGAACTATTCAAATTCTATTAAGATTTGCAGTTTCGTAAGTTATGGAAAAAGAAGCAACATTAACTGAAGTTTAATTCCTGAGGAGTAAAATGCTCCATTGCTTTGTTCTGTACTGGTCGTGCTGTTGTAGACTTGTTCGCACTTTCTTACAGAGGCTAATGATGCTAATGCTAGCAAAGTCAGTGGACATTAAGGCTTTGTTGTGCTAATGCTTTCATTTGCAAGTATCCCAAATTTGTTGCATGTGGCCACACAGGGCACTTGAAAATAACAATAGATTAAACAGAAATAACAAACTAAATATCCAGTTACACAAGATGCTCACATTTTCTAGCGGGTCTGTGTAAGATGGAAACAAAAGCAGATTTCTTGCCTCTCAAATTCAATCAAACTTCCTCTTTCTAGTTAACTCGTTTACCTCCAGATTTACACTTTTAGGTCTCATATTCATCGAATTATCTCCCACACACACTGGTGTATGTTTAAAATGTGAAACAACGACATGCTTTGCACTGTTTCCTGCCGTCTCCATCCTTTCCTCAGTGTTATGTCGGTGTCCCAGTTTTGCTGCTACATCAGCGAACATGGCTCTGAGCGAGGCACACACGGGCAGAGAGGTGTATGGGTAATGCAGCATGAGGCTGTCTGTCGTATCACATGTGCAGGGCATCGCCTGCAGCGCACACGAGAAGAAGAGGTGGAGAAAAGAGGGGAGTGTAGCTCTGAGGTATCGCAGTCCCTGTCGCCTCACTTCTCCCAGGGGGGCGGACTGTGTGCTTTCCCCCTCCGCCTGAGGTGAGTGTTGGTGGAGCTGCAGCCTTGTAAGAGCTGAAGGGCCCTGCAGGGACCTCGACTTCTGCTGTCCCCAGACCCAGAGCCATGTGCTGGGCTTGGCAGCCCCTCTGTGCACGGCCTCAGGTCACTCTGGGAGGGGGAGAAGGTGGGGAGCGGTGGGAGACGGGGGACATGGTGGTTTTTTTTAGCTGGGAAAGATTTAGAAGGTGACTTATGTAGGTCCATGAGTGTGATACTTCCTCAGATCTGCATTTTTGGGATCACAGCACAACAAAATCATTCAGAATACACTATTTGTCAACTTCTGCACCCTCTATTTATTTGGAGAAACTACATGTTTATATATAACTGCACCTTGAGTTTAATTTTTATCCTACTTTCAGCCATTCTTTTTGGTATATGTTCAGCAATGTGCAACATCAGTTACTGTTTCTATGTTCTTGTTACACCAGATAAGCTCTCTTTAAAAGAATCATTTGTTTTCCTGTACTGACTTATTTTTGTACTTGATGTTTGTATTGTATGTTTGCATATTTCTCGCAGTACTCTTAAAATGTTGTTGTTGTTGACAGAATTGATGCTTAATTCTGTTGTGCTCCGTGCAATGACAATAAAGAAATTCTATTAAATTATAGTTAAACACTAAATCCCCAATAAATGATACGTATATGGACATTTTCTTTCATCCTTGATTAAATCTGGACATATTCTACAGTGTTTAGCAGCACGTCTTGTTCTCTAAATCAACGGTTCCTACACTTTTCGACCCTCAACCTCCTAAAATAATAAAGCAAGAGCCTCACACATGCACTGACATGCCTATTCAAACATGAGTACAACAACAGCACAACCACCTAACAAGCATAGAATTATTTTAGTCATTTAACAGAAGCTAGTAGCAGAATTAGGGTTAGTAAGTAATCTCAATGTAGAAACTGCAGTAAACATTCAGTATGTCGGAGCAGGCGACTCATGTTTTTCATGGTTAACATTTTATTTTTAACAACTAACAGTTTTGTTTTTAGTTGTATTTTAGACATTGACTATACAAGTAAGGCTTTTTTTTGCCTTTTTTTGTATTTTCTATTATTTTGTTGTGCTCTACTTTTTAATTTTACGTTCTATCCATCCTCAATGTTGCCTTACCACGTTTTTTAAAAAGCTAAAAAACACCTCAAACGAGTGATAAACTTGTGCAAAATTGAGGATGTTTAAATTTTTTTAAAAAATGAATGTGATACCTCGAAAAGACTTTACATAACCATGGCTACAGAAAACAAAAACTGAATTAAAAACATTTTTACTTGAAGTGGAGAAAATTTCTAGATTAATTAGCACAGGATGCCTTTCTATGCTGATGACACACTACTGTGCTGCTTGTTTAGTATTTATTTATGTTGCAGTTCTCATTTTTGTGATAATCTCACTTTGTTTGAGTCAAAAAACCTCCTAATTAATGATGATTATTTAAGATTTGTAAAGAAAATAGAGATATGTCCCTGAGCAGCTGAAAAAATGTGGTAAGTTCACAAAAATATGAATGCTTTTGATGCACAAGTCTGGACACAGAGTAATTATTGTTGCTTAAATATCCCTTTCAGAGTAAAGTAAATGTCTGCTACAAATCATTGCTCACCAAATACAAAAATTAATCCTTTCAGAGTTGCTTTGTCTACATACAGTAGATCCTGCTTTAATTTACACTGAGCTGAAACAGCCACCGTGTGCATTTTAATTAAGGAGCATCAGAGAGGTTGGTTCTCGCAGAGATGACGTTGGAGAAGGATGGACGGACTCGAGCAGCTTCATTTAGATCTAATTTGCTTGAATGGCAGGTCTTTTCCGAGTGTAACTTGAAGGGTTTCATTACAAAATGTCACATATCTATTCTGGGTGAAGGAGAAGAGCTTAACTTTTCAAACGCATAAGTGATTATGTCCTCAAAAGCCGAGCTATTTTAATAGTGAAGGTCTTCAGCCACCTAATAATGTCCTTCATAATCTGAAGTGAGGTTCGCTTTAAACATTATTCCAACCACTGATACCTGAAATCTTTGAATTAGTCTTCAGTTATCGATTTTTGTAAAACAGGATTTTGCGCAGAAGCAGGAGGATTCTTTAATTGGGTATCAAAAGACTACCTGGTTCACAGAGAGAAGCCAAAGATATGTGGAAGTCGGAGGTGTCCTGTGGCCTCATTTTGCCTGACACCGATGACACATCATTATACCGCACAGGGGAGATCTTTCAGGCCGTCTCATTATTATCAATAGGAAATCTGCTTAGATTCGCTCAGAATGGCTTGATAACATCCAGTGGTGTGACACGAGGACACAAACTTCTGCTAATTAAGGGTGGAAGAAGAGGTGTGAGGTGAACGCTGGTGAACCAGAAAGAATGAAGACTGCAGGGTCTACATGTGACTGATTAGTTCACCTGACAAAACCGTCTGCAACGAGTCAACATGCCCACCACAGTTCTGACAACTAATAAAACTATAAAGACACAGTTTTGACTAAACCTCTGACCACCGACACCCACCGGTGCGTTTGAAAGGCAAGCTTTCTTTGTACAAAATTGACAAAATTACACCATTTAACAGAGCCAAAAACGGTTGAAACTGGGAAGAAAGTTGAAGATTTGCAAACTTTCTGGCGGCTTCTGGATGCATCACAATTTTGTTAGGGAAAAACTGTCAAACATGAGCTTTGAATGAGGACATTTCATCAGAATCTATTCATTTTCAAAAAGCTGTCATCATTTCATGTTTCCTCGGACCAGTGCACGATTGTTCATTGCAACTGCGAGATCTTCCTCAGTAAATCCAGTATTGTTGGTCAGTTGAGCTACGTCAATATGTTATGGCCTTCCAATGAGACTTCGGCCATAAGCTGGGGTCCAAAAGAGCACTTGATTGAGGTTTCAAAACCTCTGAAAGACTAGATTTCCGGATAGATTTTAAACCGTATTTTGAACCAATTCTTGTTTTTACGTCCGTACAACCAGAAATACGGCAGATCATCCTGCATCGTTCATCAATGGTCTACCAAGGAGTGCGTCCTGCTTTGTTCTCAGCATTTGAAAAATCAGCTACAAAGCCAAAACAGCAATTGACGAAATGCAAAAATAGATTATATTTATGAAATTTTGCAAATTAAATGGCAGAACTCCAAAAACTGTCCATCAATTTCCTCAACTGCTTGCATGGAAGTCATATCATCTGCATCCGAGAACACTGGTTCCGTTATGATGACGAAGAGGTCAAGTATCACAATATAGGTAATGGCTGGACTTTTGTCAGTACTTCAGCATGGAAAACCTTTTAAGAAAAAAAAAAAACACCATGGAAATATCAAAAATGAACCATTTGCACCAGAGCCTGTACAAAGCAAAAAATAAAAATAAAAAAAAATTCAGTGCTCTTTGGTGAAATTGAGAAGCCATGACTGACTCAGCTGTGACCAACATTAACATGACAACAGCTGTGACATCAACATTAACATGACAAAAACTGAGAAAACTTTCATGTTTCATGCGAGATACGGCAACAGTAAAATGAAACACACTTAGTCCATCAATGAAATAATGTAGCATGGCTAAAAACAGTCAACAGAGGAGCAAGTTGTTGGAAGATACATTCAACATGGTGAAACATCTTCCTAGAGTTGATGTTGAAGTTGCAAAACTGTAAATCAAGTCAAATAGCCATTTTTTAATTTTTTTTTTTTTTTTACCAGTATTGGTAACACTCGTGGGCATCTGGAAGAATATCAGACATGCTGATTTAGATATTTTTTCACATTTGTAACATGAGTAGTCAAGAAAAAAATATTTTTTTTATGATTTACAGCAGCTTAACTTGCTGCACAGAAGACTTTTAGGAGTTCTCTCGCATTTTCATTGTTGTTTTCATTGAGGTAAAGGGCATTATATTGCAGTAACAAAATGAGCTCACAGTGAGGAAAATGTGATGGGAACAACAAGAAAACACCTAGAAACTACTTGCAGTTCAAAGGACTAAAATAAATAGCCAAAACAACAGAAAAAAATACCCTAATTCTCTTGCATCCCAACAAAGTGCTAAGATACCTTCACTTTAATTCATGATCTTCAATATCTGATTAGGCTGGAGTAACTGAAAATCAGAGAGTGAAAATACAAACTGGGATTTCTGGTGGCAAAATCTGACATTTTAGACAGACAACCTATCTAATACTATGAGAGGTTCTGTGGCTCTAATATCATCACTTTGCAAACTATTTTTTTTCTTCTGCAGAGAACAGACTCAAAAACAAGAACACCTCCTCGAACCACAGCAGTATACGAGGCACACGATGGTGCTTGCAGCTAAATGCTAATGTTAGCACTCATTATGTAAATGTTAATGCTAATGCTAAACAGGTAAAATGTTTAACACGTCCGCTGTCTTAATTAAGTGTGTAGCATTTCTAATTAGCATTAAATATGGCACGGCTGATACTGATTGGAATGTCATTAGTTCTGCAGGAATTTGGTTGTAAAACTAGAATGCTGGATAAACCGAGTTATTAAAATTCATCTGAGGGAAGTAGTGGACCCAAAATATAAACTTAACAACACTATAGAGGGTCCTGCATTTTATTTAGATTTAGACAAAGTTGAGAAACCCACAAAAGACAGAAAACAGCAAAGAATGGTTGAAACTGTCGTTTTCTAGATCTATTTTCAACATCCTGAAATCGCATTGACTCTTCAAAAAATCAATTAGACATAGGGAGTAATGGCATTTTTAGCATTTTAACATGTTTATCAGCATATTAAATCATTTAATCCTGGTTATTTTATACTGAAATTATAATAACACACTCAACTTTATGTTGACACCGACAACTTTTTGGAAATGGTTTGGAGTCGAGTTGATGTCAAATAAGTGCGATTGGATTGGGAGAGTTCAAAGAAATGACTGGATTATTCCTGGGTGGAGGTTGATGTATAATGTTTCTCCTCATAAAAGTACCATCTGTACTTTTTAAACCAATGAGAATTTGGTCAAATGAGAGCAAATCGACCAACCAATCCACCAACTGAACGTGTACAATCCTTTCTACCAGTAAAACTCCAAAGACACTGGCTCCTACAGCACATTTTCCATAAACCCTCCCTGTTTGGTTCATGGTCACATCTTTCAAGTTCCACAATTCAAATTTCTAACAAGCCATCCCTTAAAATTGCATCAAGTCCAAGCCCGACACCAGTTTTATTTTGTTAGATGTCGCGACAAAGCCAGAAAATGCATTAAAGCACCCCGTAAAACAGCCGCCATTCCATCAGACACATACAGAGTGTTCTTTAAAGGTGTTTACAAGGACTCAGCTCTTGGGACTTTACTTGCTCTTTTGATTTAGTAAACAGCAGCACATTCTTCTGTTTCTTCACTGCACAGGAAAAAAAGGTGGATGCAAAAACCTTTAAAAACTCACATTCTGATGTGCAGAAATATGACGGATGCAGCCTGAAACCCTCAATCATCTCATCAGCGAGGGATTTAATGGACTGACTGTCCTTTAAAATGCACCATAATCTGTTTTAAATGTGTGCTATCAATCATTCGGGAAGAGGAGGTGTCACAATCACGCGAGGGAAGTCAACTCTTCAGATGGAGCAGCGAGGTAATGTCCTCTTTCTTTGGACAGGCTTCTACTCTCCAATCCAAGATAATGCGAGCAGCGAGCCAAGAGTACATTTTACTACCAGCATGGTAGCATGTATGTGCTTTCCACTGCTGCCAGAAACAAAGAGAGTAGATAGTGGAGAACCAGAGTGAGGGAGGGGGCGGTCACAACGCAGGGAGGGAAGACAATCCCATTGGCTCTGCTTTCATCAGATAGGTGGCACCGTGAGCTAATCCCCAGGCTTAGCTGTGTGCCGCCCAGCACGGCACCCAGCCGGGTGTCGCCGGGGCCACCCTGGCAGATCTGGCGGGCCATGTGGCTGTCCCAGCATCCCCTGGGAGGTTCGCAATCCCGCCATGTTGCATTTACCTTCTGTGCAGGTGGCCTCGCTGGCCTCTCGCTGGCTCCGAGCGCAGTTAAAGCGGGAAACTTTCGCACACTTTGGCTGCACAAACTGTTTGTACTTTCAAACCCGCAGACAAAGCAGCCTCATGTTAGTAAACTGTACATCACGTGCGTTTTCCGACATACTTTTTTAGACTCTTGGCATCCCTCCGTGCAGCAGAAAACCCTCAGCGTGTGATTCTTATCTTAAAGTACAGACAGACAGGCGGCAAAACGCTTTGGCTTTGGGAGCTCCGCGGTTCAGGCTTTTGTGGGGTTACAGCCGGAGCAAGCGTTTCTGCGCGTTGGCAGCTCCAAATAACAATCCATCAACTCCTGCTCGCTGGTTCACTCGTAAAGTCATCACCTAATCTTAAATATCCTTGCTGTCAAGTCTTCTCCAGCTTGTTGACTGACAGGCTGAGAGTAAGAGCGCCGCTTCATGTTTATGCAGTTTTACGCTTTTAAAGACTAAAGCACAATAAACTGCAAGAAGCACAAGATCAAATCTGCTGCTTTTGCCATTCTTTGGCTCATTGCGTCGTGTGTATTTCACCATTTTATCTATTTATTGACTCTGAGCTACAATCTATCTTATAGGAGTACATGAAGGACTAAGTTTGATTTTACATTCTTATAATCAAGCACAAAGGTTGTTACAATTGTTTTACACAATATATTTGGAAAGTTTAAAGCACAACAGAGGAAAAAAAACTACTTATATGTAATTTTTTCATTACTAATTGATTTATTTGTGTCTTTATTGCATATTCACATTCTTGAATGCATTTTAGCTTGTACTTCCAAAACTTGTCCTCAAATTAAGGCATGCAGTTATGCATAGCAGCTGATTTAAGTGTATGAATCACAGATTTTGCCATTATTTGTCACATTTTTAGTCACTGTGGGCTCATTTTTCTCTGCAATACGAAGTTCTGCACCTCTATGGAAACAGAACAACCTTGACTAGAAGCAGAAAGAACTCACAACATGTCTTCTGTGCAGTACAGCAAAGATATACTGCCATAAAACAGAAAAAAAGAACAATGAAAGTTCAATATTGTGTGAAGATTACTGAAAAAATGGAGGTTACAAATACTAGATATTTTCCCTTTTTACATTTTTGAAACCTCTACAAAGCAGGCGTTTTTCACACTCCAACTCTAGAAAGATATTTCACCATGTTGAATGTATCTTCCAACAACTCGCTCCTCTCTATACAGTTTTCCACCACACTAAATTTATTTTTTATCGCTCAATCTTGTGTTTATTGCATATTTATATTCTTGCTTGCAAATTTGCATATACTTCTTAAAGCTTACTCATATTCAATCATATTTTTCTTGTTCTTCTTATCTTCTAAATGTTATTTTTTCCCACTTAATATTGCATTTTTCTGTTCTTTGCTATACGTGCCAATAAAGCCTACCTTTTTAAAAATGCTGCAGTATTCATATTAATTTTGAGATTTATTGAATTTTCCATTGCATTTGTCTCATTTTATTATTCATTATTTATTCACCTGCTTGCCAGCTTCCTTCCTGCCTTCACCTTTTGTTTTATTCCACTGCATTCTTGCATTAATCTCCTGCTTTCTAACGGCGCCGACAGAAAATGCAAAGTCCCGCTCTACTATTGCTGCTCATTGTGAGGCGTTCCACCCGAAAATGTAAATGTAAACATTACACCTACACAATGCCCCGTAATATTTCAGCGTGGTAATCCTCAATCAACAGGCCCCACTGGGGGAAAACAGGCCTCTTCAGTGTGTGTTGTGCTCTGGCAGCCGGCCAGTTCCTTCTTCTGCACCAAACACTGAGCTGAGTCGGTTGCTTTAGTGGAAACAGACAAGCCAAATCGGCGCAGAGTGACCTATTTTGTTGCCGTGTGCCGCTGGGAGTGTGTTTTTTTCCCCCAAACTAACCCCTGCCTGCTCTCCTTTCTCTCCCAGAAACGAAGGAGGGGAAATAAAAAGAAAGAAAAGGAACTGACAATCCACCCGCCATAGTGGATGATCGGCCCCGACGCCACACCTACTGATGTGGTCCGAGCTCTCTTCCCTTTTTTTCGCTCTCCACCCCTCTTCAGAGGCACCTAATTATGAAAACCCTGACTCATTTACATGGCTATGTTTGATCTAAATTACACTCCAAACCACACCAAATTAGGATCATCTGTGAATGTAAAACACTTTTTTTCCCTTCTCTCTCGCCATCCCCCTCCCTCCTTCCTCTCAGCTCTGCAGGGCACATGTTCGATGATGAAGGGGGGATTTACAGTTTTTTAACGTCCTCTGGAGACCTGAGCTCCGTCCCACCCGGAGAGGGACCCGAGTCGCCCACAATTATCCGAGGATCTGATCTGCACCCCCGCCCGTCCCACGCCCAAATTAGACTGAGCCTCCTCTGACTGATTCGACGTACAGGCAGCACATTAATTACAATATGCCAATGGCTGGCCCGGGCTAATTGCAGGCGCTTATTATGCATTCATGTTCTCATAATGTACATCATCTTTCTGCGCTCTTCTGTCTCTCTCCAGCCTCAGCTGTTTGTTTTGCTCCATTATCAACTCATATACTGTTTTCTCAAATATCTTAAAGCTGCAGCACCGGCGCATTCTGGGTATTTAAACCCTTTAACAAAGAATAAATGCAACAAATAGAACATGTATACAGACATTTTTGAGCATTTTAGTAAAAAATTTAGTGAAATTAGCAGCGATTAGTGTCCAAAATTGAGGTGCATATCAATAGATTTAGATGAGATTTAATTGCATGAGTGCCTTCTGTCACATTTTTACTCACTGTGAGCTCATATTTCACTGCAATATAAAATCTATGGAAACAGAACAACCAAGAAGAAGTAGAGAGAACTCAGAAAAGTCTTCTGTGCTGTTATGCCACAAATCATAATAAGAAAAGGAATGAAAGTGTAATTTACCTCCACATGTAAGAAATTAAACGGTCCACAATGCAACAGGATATTAGTTTAGCAAAAAAGCAGTAAAATTACAAGATGCAACATTTATTTTGGTATTTTCTTCTCTTCTTGGCATTTGTTTCGGCCAAGTTTCTTTCACTTAACTTGTACAACGGCTACCAAAGTTCACATAAGGAGGCTGCAGTGTTGCGACTTTCACCCACAAGACTGAAGTTGTTTTATGGCGTTTTTACTCACCGTTTACTTTCTGGTTTGGTCACTGTTTTCAGTTGTTTTTAGTCACTTTTTTGATATTTTTGCTATGCTACAAAAGTATCTGTTTACCTTGAAATTGTATCTGTAGGTGTTAACAATACTAGAAAAATAAAATTAAAATGCTGGCTCCACATACTGTAGAGATTGTACTATTTAGAACCTCTACAAACTAGACATTTTTCACATTAGTCTGCCCATTGACTGAAAGCTGTTTCACCGTGCTGAATGTATCTACCAACAACTACCTCCTCTGTGTTCTGTTTCTGAGCCATCCTGCATTTATTTTATTGCTCACAAATGTTTAATTTTGCTCTCAATCTCCCTAAATTGGCTTAAAACTTGTCTCCTCTCTGCTCTGTGTAAACACTGCCTGTAGTTCATCTGAGAAAAGTGTGTCAAGTGACCGCTGGTTGGAGCCGAGTCAAGAGGAACACAGAATTTTTTTTAATCTTTTTTTTTTTATATACAGAGTCTGTTGACACAAATAAGTTAAAGGACTGTTTGAAGGATGAAAACCTGCAGATTAATATGTTTTTGCTGCTTTTTGCTCAAGTAAATCATTGCATTTTGGTCAATTTTGTAAACCATTTTGGGGTTCAGGGGGACAACAGCAGTTCACTTTGTATTGTGATTTAGTCTAACATTAGATTATTTATATTTATTTGTAATTTAACACTCACAATCAAATCTTAAAATAGATTTTATTACTATTAAGCTCAAGTTGTTGGCAAGTTAGCAGCTGCAGCCAGTGCTTCCGTATTACACTATGCTTTCTCTTTAATGGGGAAACCAAAACATATGCTAATTTTGGCGCTTTCAACATTTCCTGGTGAGGCGTGCTTGTGAGCGCAGCTTTGATGATATTAGGTTTTGGTGCAGTTTGCCCCAGAAGACACGGATCTCATGACAAAATCATCGAGCCGCATTTCAGGAAATTATCACATCTTTGTTTTTAAGGGAGAATATCTACATACAAAAGTCCCACTTACTCGCCGTCTTATGGTCCTGTTCTTTTGATTCCATATTTATTATTGTTACCAGCAGAGATTCAGCCCATTAATAAGTGAAGCTGAAGATGCATCATTTATAATGACGGCGTTAATGCAATTAATGAATACTGGATGAATAATTTAAGACCAATGGAGTCAGAATGGCTTCTCAAATCTGAAACTACAGGTGATTTTGTTTCTGCATTTCCTGCACCCACAAACCGTCTGTCAGCACTTTGTCGAGGCAACTGGCAGCAGCCGAGGCTCAAATTTAACCACCAGAGGACGAGAGGGCACGTCTAAAAGCAGCCGCGGAGGTGAAGCGCCGCAGAATGCACCTTTAAAGTTCAGGCAGTTGCCTCTCGCTGCCATTTGGAGCCACCAGAGTGCTAAATCTTCTGCTGCAGCGTTTGACAAAAATGGCTGATTACTGAACTAAGATCAAACATCTCCCCACAAATCTTTGAACAGGCAGCCAAACTACGGAGAGGACTGCTATTCTGAGAAGTTTGTTTTCATGCCTTCTGTTGTGGTTTGACTGGGCGGGCGAGCCGTGCCTCGTTCCCCCAAATCCGCAGAGCCTGGATCCAATAAGCCACAGTATCTGAGTGCGGCGCTGTGGTTGGCAGCGGCAGGACGCTTCAATCTACCTACCGGACCCCCTTCACTCTGCAGAATAGGTGCTTTTTCTCTTTCAACCCTCCACTTAATTCAGAACAAATGTTCCCAGCCTTTGTTCCTCTGCCTCTTGATCTCAGAGAGCATTCCAGGAAAACCTAGAAAAAGCCCCTGACAGGTAAACAGTGGAGCAATTCTGTTGATTTCAGATCAATTTGCAGAGCTGGAAACATGCACGGCAAATCGCTCCCGATAAAAGGTCCGTTGAGGTTAAAAAACGAATCCTGAGCGCCTGTTTCTGCCCAAACCGTAATTTGATCAAACACATCAGTTCTGCTCTTCTGTCTTTTGTCATCTCTCTGCTTTGCTGCACTTTATTTGCACATATACATCAAAAAAAAAAGGAAAAAGAAGAAAGAGGGAGTGTGGTTGAGGCTATGAAAACCCCGAGGGCTTTATAAAAACATCTTCCCCTTAAAGAAGAAGAAAAAAGGGGATTAGATTGCTGCTGTCATGGAAAATGCCTGTAACTGCAGTCTGGGTGTTTTTCTTTTACCTGAACTCAAACTTTCCACGGTCAGTTCATTCACTGTAGAGCGTTAAGAACTCGGTGACCCTGCAGCGTTCTTTTTTTTGTCTTCTTTACTTTGAGGAACTTTAAAAATGCACGGAGGAATGAAAACAGAAAATCTTTCAGCTGCGTTTCTTTTTAGCTTAACCACAGTTGCATTTGTTCAGACTGTGATTAAATGAAACGTGGACAGTTATCTGCACGACAGCGAAACATAAAGAATTCAAAAAATCATTAGCTGCCAACAATCAAAAATGCAATTCTATCAGCATACAGATGAACTTAATTAAAGAAAATGGCTTCAATTTATTTCAAACTCAACACTTTATTGGTTTTCAGATCCTAATCTGATGATTTTATGGCGTTTTTGCTGCTATATGAAGCAATTTGCAACTTAGATTTTCAAACTTCCTCCACAAATAAAGTTTTTTTTTTGTATTCTTGCAAGATTTTTAGTAATTTACACTTTTAGGACGTAATAATACATATATGGATGCTGTTTTTCTTGCAGGTTTTATCATAAAGTGGGTCTAAATGGGAGTTTTATTCTTCTTTTATCTAATATTTCCTGGTTTATTCTAATTTTCCCAACAAAATACAACAAATCAGCAAAGAGTTTAACTATGTTCTGCAGCATATTTTGTGTATATATTTGCATAAAGTAGACAGAGCGTGAATCACAGGTATCTCAAAGTGTTTACTGTGGGCTTCTTCTCTGTAGGCTGCAGCCAACAATTATTTTCACTGCTGATTAATTAGCTTCATTAAATGTCTGAAAATGACAAAAGTTTCCCAAAGTTGAAGATGACAAATGTCTTGTTTTGTTTACAACCAAAAGATATTCAGTTTACTGTCACAGAAGAGGAAAGAAACCAGAAAATATCCACATTTAAGAAGCCGGAATCAGAAGACTTGTAAGCTATTCTGATTACTCAAGGAAATTAATCAATTAAAAACAGTTGATAATTAATTTAAAAGTTGACAACTAGTGGATTAATCATTGCAGCTCTGACAAAATGCAGTTTTAAAACAACATTAGAGCGACACAAACACTTAAATCCACAGTTTCTCTCTGAATTATTTAAGTAAGCTGGAGCCACACATGTATTTTGTAATAAAAACGTCCAAATTGTAATTGTCATGTGTTTGTGCAGCTATAAGCTCCAGTTTTTATCCTGTACTGATCAAATCCCAAAATATTTGCGGCCACATTGAAGGTCTTAGAAGAGTTTAACTTCACATCCGTGCAAAACAACACCCAAAAAGCAGCTTTCAGCTTATTTTGTCACACTAACAAGGTCCATTTTTGTCATTTCCACCATTATCAGAGCACAAAGTGATTATTTTGTTGCTAATAAACAAAGCTAAGAAGAGACAAACGGCCTTAAGGTAAACAGAGAGCTCATACACAAATCAAAAATGCAGCAGGGGCATAAATACTGCTGTAAATATTTAAACCCAGCAGTGTTTGACCTCCTTCCATCTCAGTCGGCGACATAGGCCAAGTGTCAAAACGCCAGTGAAACGTCTCTCAGCTAATAAGTCCAACGAGACGCATTTGAAGTCCCCCTTAGTCGCCTTTTGATCTCCTGAGCTGCGTTCGCCGCCACCGAAGCTGGGACGGTTTGTCATCGCCAGGGGCGGCGGGATCTGGCGAGACGGGGACGCCCAATGAAAATCTGACTGTCAACGTGCCCTCCTCGATTTATTAAGCGGCCCTCAGAGCGCGGAGCCGGGATTCCTGACCCTGATAATGCGGAGCCCAGAGGGGAAATGGCATGGAGAAGCAAGCTCCACATCCTGTTGTGCCGCGGTCAAAATGAGATGCTAATTAATTACCATTGGCATCTTTAGCAATGCGTGTCAGCTCCTATTTGGTGTATCAATCTGTTGTGGGATCAAACTGTCGCTGGTTCCTGCAGTCGCCCCGAGGTCGAGGCGAGCGCTGATGGTGACCTCGCGTTCAGTCGGGAGGAGTTTAAAGCTCCAAACCAACCAGGATCTATCTGATTATGGATCAATAAGAAGGAATTAAACTACTGCACATATCTGACATCAAACATCAAAAACCACTGGATTCATCCTTCAATATGGTCCAATATTGCAAAGTTGTAAGGATACAAGAACAAATCTCTTTTTTTAACCCAAAACACTTGCTCTCGAGATGTAAAAGTGATTTATTTAGTTAATTTCTGCTCATTTTTCTTAAAGATATTGTTTACGTGATCATTAAGATCATTTATTTTGATACGTGCTGTCATTTTCGTGAAAAAAAACAATTAGCTAATTGATTCATTTCGAATACAAAACCAATGTGTGCAGAGCGTCTGTCTCTGGAATGTCGAAAGAGACAAAGAAATGTTCACATCATCATCGGAGGAAAATAGGTCTGAAAGCACTTTATAAACAAATTAGGTTAACGCCCCTGAGGATGTGACTCCTTTCACTCGACACGGAGCCGATGCAAAATAGAAGAAGATGTACAAAATAAAGAAAATGACTCCAACAGGTTGACCAGGTTCCATCAGGAGGCCAACGGCAGCAGCAGCAGTCATTAACCGGAGATAATAAGCACAAGGTCAGGAGATTTCTGAATTATCTCCCCTTCTCCCCACTGTTCTGTCAGACTCCTATGAAGTTGTGTTCAAGAGCGGGCTCACGTTAATCAGCGTTTTAATTGCCACTTGCCTCCGAGTGTGTGGGGAATAAGGCCAATTTCCCCGAGTCTCTCCTTCAGGAGGAGGCAGACAGGTTCTTGGAAAGAGAGAGGTCTGTCAATGTGGATTACTGTCACAGGCAGGAGTGGCTTTTTACGCTTTCACAAACACTATGACTGGATCATGAACATATCTGCATCAGGAAGCTCACATGTACAACATGACATCCAACTTATTTATGCTATAATCATAATATATGTGCTGTTATTTCTCTTTATGTTGTAGCAGTAAGACAATGTGAACAGTATTTTCAGATGAATGAGTGTTTTTCATTTCTCAGGTGCCATGTTTCAGTTTCGTGTTATATTAAACTACCATTTGCAATATTTAGATTACATGTACAATATTTCTCTTTCATCTTCACCTAATATTTCAGGTGGAATATTTCATTCCACTATTTCACTATCATGCGTGATTTTGTATAACTATCAGTATTACTTTCTACTGCCCTAATCTAGTCTTATTTTAATGTATTTATTGTTTTTCAACAATGTACTGGACTTATTGTTTTCTACTTTTTTAGGTACTCCATTTCGTCTTTTATGTTACTATGTCTACATCTCACCTTACTGGACCGCATCTTATCGTATCATATCTTATCTCATCGTATCTTAATATATTGTATCATGTCTCATCTCATCACATTGTATCTCGTCTTATCTCATCGTATCATATTAAATTTGACTTTATCTGATCTTATTGTATCGCATTGTATCTTATCTTATCGTATCAGACTATATCTTGTTGTATCTTGTCCCATCGTATTGTATCTTGTCGTATCTTATAGTATCAGACTATATCTTGTCGTATCTTGTCCCATCGTATTGTATCTTGTCTTATCTTATAGTATCAGACTATATCTTGTCGTATCTTGTCTGATCTCATTGTATTGTGTCTTATCATATTGCATCTTCCCTTATCTCATCATATTGTATCGTATCTTATCGTATCTTGTTTTATCTGATCTTATCTCATTGTGTCGTGTCTTATATCCCATCGTGTCTTATCTCATCGCATCGCATGTTATCTCACTGTACTGTATTTTATCATATTGTGTCTTATCATATCGTATCGTATCATATCTTATAATATCTTGCCTTATCTGATCGTATCGTATATCATGTCTTGTCCAACCGTATCATATCGTATGATACACACGTGGACAAAATTGTTGGTACCCCTCAGTTAAAGAAGGAAAAACCCACAATTCTCACTGAAATCACTTGAAACTCACAAAAGTAACAATAAATAAAAATGTATTGAAAATTAAATAATCAAAATCAGCCATCACTTTTGAATTGTTGATTAACATAATTATTTAAAAAAACAAACTAATGAAATAGGGCTGGACAAAAATGATGGTACCCATAACTTAATATTTTGTTGCACAACCTTTTGAGGCAATCACTGCAATTAAACGATTTCTGTATTTGTCAATGAGCGTTCTGCAGCTGTCAACAGGTATTTTGGCCCACTCCTCATGAGCAAACAGCTCCAGTTGTCTCAGGTTTGATGGGTGTCTTCTCCAAATGGCATGTTTCAGCTCCTTCCACATATGTTCAATGGGATTCAGATCTGGGCTCATAGAAGGCCACTTTAGAATAGTCCAACGCTTTTCTCTCAGCCATTCTTGGGTGTTTTTGGCTGTGTGTTTTGGATCGTTGTCCTGTTGGAAGACCCATGACCTGCGACTGAGACCAAGCTTTCTGACACTAGGCAGCACATTTCTCTCCAGAATGCCTTGATAGTCTTCAGATTTCATCGTACCTTGCACACTTTCAAGACACCCTGTGCCAGATGCAGCAAAGCAGCCCCAAAACATTACTGAGCCTCCTCCATGTTTCACCGTAGGGACAGTGTTCTTTTCTTCGTATGCTTGGTTTTTGAGTCTATGAACATAGAGTTGATGTGCCTTACCAAAAAGCTCCAGTTTGGTCTCATCTGTCCAAAGGACATTCTCCCAGAAGCTTTGTGGCTTGTCAACATGCATTTTTGCAAATTCCAGTCTGGCTTTTTTATGAGTTTTTTTCAGCAGTGGTGTCCTCCTTGGTCGTCTCCCATGAAGTCCACTTTGGCTCAAACAACGACGAATGGTGCGATCTGACACTGATGTACCTTGGCCTTGGAGTTCACCTTTAATTTCTTTGGAGGTTGCTCTGGGCTCTTTGGATACAATTCCAACGATCCGTCTCTTCAATTTGTCATCAATTTTCCTCTTGCGGCCACGTCCAGGGAGGTTGGCTACTGTCCCGTGGGTCTTGAACTTCTGAATAATATGAGCCACTGTTGTCACAGGAACTTCAAGCTGTTTAGAGATGGTCTTATAGCCTTTACCTTTAAGATGTTTGTCTATAATTTTTTTTTCGGATGTCCTGGGACAATTCTCTCCTTCGCTTTCTGTTGTCCATGTTCAGTGTGGTACACACCTTTTCACCAAACAGCAGGGTGACTACTTGTCTCCCTTTAAATAGGCAGACTGACTGATTATGAGTTTGGAAACACCTGTGATGTCAATTAAATGACACACCTGAGTTAATCATGTCACTCTGGTCAAATAGTTTTCAATCTTTTATAGAGGTACCATCATTTTTGTCCAGGCCTGTTTCATTAGTTTGTTTTTTTAAATAATTATGTTAATCAACAATTCAAAAGTAATGGCTGTTTTTGATTATTTAATTTTCAATAAATTTTTATTTATTGTTACTTTTGTGAGTTTCAAGTGATTTCAGTGAGAATTGTGGGTTTTTCCTTCTTTAACTGAGGGGTACCAACAATTTTGTCCACGTGTGTATATCATATTGTGTCTTATCTGATCTTATCGTATTTTGTTTAATCGTAACTCATCTTATCTTATTGTATCACAGTAGTTGCAGCAATGAGATTAGCAACAGCCGGCAGCTATAGAGATATAACAAACAAAAAAGTGGTAATATGAGAAAAACTCAACCAGAACTGTGACATTTCTACCTGCTACTTGTATTACAGAAGCAGTATTATCATACAGGCTGAGAATAACTCTTCATATAATAAAAATCCAGCAAGAAATTTGATTTACTAGAACTGCTACACGGCTAAACATGTATTTTGTGTATTTTTACTGAATCTGTACGTTATTTTTCTCAACACTCTGGAGTTGAGGCGGTAAAAACTTTAGATTACATAACTGGAAAAGCTGAAAAAGGTTAATTTCCTCTGCAACATGACCTGCTACACTGAAAGGTTACACCGGATATCTGTGTATTAAAAGCTGCATGTCTTCACTAAATGCATTGTTTGCTAGTTTTCTTGGTCTGGGAGGTATGTTCACATGCACAGACAGAGTAAACAGGCTACTATATAGTACAAACTGAGTATTTATGGTGTAGTTTTTAGTTAAAAGTATACTATAGAGTCAAGATTAAACAAACATACAGGTAGGTTAACAAAACGGATGCATTTTTGGTCATTCTGCTGCTCAAATTACACAGCACTGTAAAAGTAACTGTAGATGTACGTGTATTAATAACACATGTGAGCAGTAGCAGCAGTGATAGAGGTAGTAATCAGTACTGTTGTAGTAAAAGCAGTGGAATGAGCAGTATTATCAGTCCTAATTATACTGCAGTACCGCCTGTTTCCTACCTCATCTGAGGTACAGTGGTACATATTGTGTAAACAGTTAATTCCAGGTCCTCTTCTTATTTATCTGAATTAAACCGTGTTTAGTTCTCTTGTCTGTGCAGAACGAGCCCGTTGGTTTAGCATCTCGTCTTAATATTATTACATTATCCAGCAAATGCAAACTGTGCATCCCTTTAATAACTCCATGTCAATGTGATTAATGGACAGTGCTTAATAAATTTCCTGTAATTAAGTGTCCACCTGCAGCTTGCCTGGAATCAATTACCTTTTTGTTTATGCAATTTCCTCGAGGTATTTAGTTATGTGCTTCCATTATGGAGTTGTAAGATAATATCTGCTTATTCTGCTAATTCCCGTGTTACCTTATGTGACATGGCAGGCTAAAGGCCTGCAGCAAAGAGTGGCGCCGAGCAGATGGATGGCGGTGGAAGCTGCTCCCATGCACTCGATACTTCACAACCGCGGTGACTGATGTTTGCTGTTGTGTGGAGACGAATAAAAAGACGCGTGTTGTTCCCACCGTATATCTGTATCACGCTTTACAGTGCATCAGAAGCAAATGACACGATCAGAAAGAACCAACAACGCTGAAGGATGGGCGCATATTAACGCCACAAAGGGGAAAGTGTACGTTCTCACAGATAAGAGATGGAATGGATTACGGATAAATTATGACCTGAGGGACGACACTTTCTGAAAACGGCATCATGTTGGTGGTGAGAATGAATTAAAGTAGAGTGTCTCGTGGTAAAACGTCCTGCTGAAGGTGTTTTTAGAGGGATATTTAACTGATTTTACACAAGAAAACCATCACGGGGAGTCGAAACTGCTTTTCTGTAGCTCTATCTTATCTTTTACTTGTTACTGATCAAGGAGGATCACATTCCACTCTCTGAAAAAATAAATCCAGATATCTTAGCTTCAATTTGAGCCATCTTTTACCTCTCCAACCATTTGAAAGTTTCCCTACTTTTTAAAAGTGCGGTAAAATATCCCTTTAAAGGTGCTATAGGTGGCTATAATGGCCATTCCCACTAAGACCTCCGGCCAAAGTTGCTCATATTTACAAAAAAACAGCAAAGTAATCAATCGTTTTAGCATTTTTGCTTAAAGATTCGACAGCAACATAAAGTCTGAAACACTAAAACAATAATAAAATGTCGTTTTTGGACGTAACTCCAGTTCCACAATCATGTTGGGAATTTTCGTGTTTGGCTATATGGTGAATTCCAAGTTGTTGAAGGCGATTCAAGAGGAGAAAACTGCTAAATATCAGGAATTAAAAGCTGTAATTAGGATTGATGGTTTATTAAGTTATTATTTAAGTTGTCAGATTTTCAACTTTCTTGACAGCGTGTGAATTACCCATCTGTGATGTGTGATGAACAGAAAAATTAACCAGATGTATGTAATAAATATGAATATTTCATGTTCAAATTTGCCAAAAATAAGTAGTTTTTATTCACCAAAATCTGCAAAAGCACTAAAAATTCATCATTATTGATTCAACCGCGACTAACGGTTGCATTACAAAAATTCAGGAGCTATCAGGCTAAACTGCAGGTAGTGTTTACACAGAGCAGAGAGGAGGCTGGCACAGAAATAAAACAAACTTGAGCAATAAAATAAATACAGCATGGCTCAAAAATGGTGAACAGAGGAGCAAGATGTTGGACGATACATTCAGCATGGTGAAACATCTTTGTAGAAGTCTACTGGATCTAAGCTTAAATCAGAATATTCTATGAAAATCACCAGATTTTATTGAAAAAAACAAACAAAAAAAGCATATAAATTCAGGAACTACTCGGCTGAACTGCGGGCAGTGTTGACTCAGAGCAGAGAGGAGAAAATACAAGCAGTGTGGCTCAAAAACAGTAAACGGAGGAAGAAGTTATGAAAGAGTTATTCAAAGATACATTTTGCATGGTGAAACACCTTCCGAAAGTTGTTGTCTGGTCTAATCTTTTTTGCAAGTTCTAAATAATAATAAAGAACCTCAACTTTCATTTCAGAAAAATGACCAGAAACTGACAGATTTAATGCTTGAGGAGCTGATTTGCTGCAAAATGCATCATTCAACTTTCTTTTCGGAGTTGTTGCGAGTGTCAAACTTGTTTTTTTTAACCAAACTTGTAAAATACAGGCAAGTTAACATTGACAGAAAGGGATTCGGGAAGCTAAAGTGGAAGCCATGTTTGACATAAAGTGGTGCTTTGCTGCATATCAGCAGCTGAATTTTTAAAAACGTGCACACATTCCTGTGTAAAAACCCCATACACACCTCATATCTCACAACCAGATCAAAGAAAAACATGATTATACATGATCTTCCTCCCTGCTTTCATTGACACAAGACGACTTTCTCCTCGTAATTTCACCAAACTGCCTGACAACTCGTGCGCATGTTTGCTGCGATCGCGTTGAGGTATCGCCATGACGAGGTTAAAGGTGCGTGAATCGACATCTCCATGCCGCTGCCTCCGCTCACCTCTCCGACGGTACGACCCCAACTCGTCTGGCGGCATCAAACAGCCACGCGGTCGTGAAATCAGATGACTCATTAGTGCAACAAGGGTGACCTTTTCACGAGGGCGGTGACATGCGAGGAAGGTCACCGTGGTTAAATGGCACACCCCTAAGTGACTGTCAATCAAGCGGCTTCCACCGTGTCGCCTCGCTGTCATCGTGCAGCAAATATTATGCAAGGACGGCTCGGCTAAATTAACCTTCCACAGCTTGTGCGCGGAGACGCTTGAACGGCTTCCAGATTTGTCAAAAAAAGAGAGAGAGAGAGAGAGAAAACTTCTGTGAAATGTATGAATTTAAACGGTGGATTTACATTCGACAAACTGGTTGTTTAGAAGAAGATTTATTTTCAAACCACCTGTAAAGACAGCAGTTAGGGGCGAAATGATTCAGGCAGCCAACAGCTCAATTTTCTGCCACTCGGTGAGGTATCCAGGTCTGGCATTAATTCAGAGTCGCTCCAGGGCTCATCAAAAGTAAGTGAAGGTGTGAGATTAGAAATTGTGTTTTCTGGTGCTTCTTTTTTTTCCTCCCTTCTTCTTCTGCGTCTCTGCCATCGTAGTTTAGCGTTAACCGGCTTCATGCCCTGACAAGAAGTGACTGCAGGCACTCGAGGTGAGTCTGTGCGGGAAATCAGTTTAGAAATTACTGTTGGTGGGAATAAGTGTGGCGCACATGAATGAGAAATAGATGTCAGTGTGCATTTCAGCAGCCAATCACTTGAGTAGGGCTCTCCAGGAACACAAAGTGAGAAGTGGGCAAATAATTGGACTCCCCGTGTCCTGTTAAAATATGTGTATCGGTAAAAGGAGCCAGGGAAGGTGTACTTCAGCCGGCAGAACACCCAGGATTTGATAAATATGAGAAGGGTGGCACTCGAGGCTCCAGCTGAAGGAAAAAAACAAGGCGCTGCAATAATGACTGAAACCATCAGACAGCATTTATTACGCGTCAGTCTGCATCTGCATCAGGCCCGTCTGCTTGGAGCAGCGAGCACAAGATGTATTCTGACTTGGACCGCATGCACTCTGATGAAATCTGACATATTAAGCCCAGAAATTAGACAAAAGTTAAGCAAACTCGGGGAAAAGTGAAAGGAAGTGCAGTGCGTCAACAGTCCGGGGGAGTTAGCTCATGATGCTAATGATTTACTTATATAAAAACATGCAAAAATGCCAGAGGTGGAGTTCAAGAAAAACTTAGTGAACAATGTACTGTATGTGCTGCATGCATAGGTATTGATTTTCTACAGCTTTCCCTGAAAAACAACAGAATTTTTAAGGTAGTTTTCACCCAGAATATAAGACAAAAATATAGATTTGTTCAAATTCAACTAAAAATAAGAAAACTTACTTAGAGTAAATGCTGTATGTGGCAAAGATATATATGAATTTGAACATGAGCGCAACGAACAGAAAGTTTTTAAATCTGGAATTGCATTAATGCAAAGAAAATAGGACTGATTAATGAATCTAATACTCTGTGTTTCTAACGACTGAATATAAAATTACACTATTTTTTACTGTATTACACACACAAACGCACATATACAAAAAGGAAAAAATATAGATAAATAAAGCAGCACAAAATAACAAATTATAGGTATTTGCTGTAATTTAAAAATAAATAAATATTTTAATGGTTATTTTACAGAATTTTTCCCCTTTTTAAAAATTACAGATTTCCAAAACAATTGCAAAAAAATGTATAATATTAATAATTTACAAGTTGACATGTTAAAAAATTAACAAAAACAGGCCAAAACTGGATGATGTCCACATCAAACATAATTTTTTTGTAGTTTTTATTCAGAAATTCTGTATATTTCATGTTGAAAATTGTAAATCATCTTTTTTTAAATATATTTTTTTCAGATTTTCCTCATTTTGTTTTACCACCAACAAATTCATGTAAAACCACAAGAAAGTATTAGCTTACATTTTCACTGGAAAAAATCTGTCAAATACTGCAAATGTCTGCATCAAAAATCTCCATTTTAATTTGTTCTTTTAAAAAACAATATGCAACATAAAATGACACTATTGTAGTATATAATTTTTTAACAGATATTTACTGTTATTTTCAGTGATCTTTTCTACATTTTCCAAATGTTTTTTAAGCATATATATTTTTTACAAATACATACATGCACAAGATAAAATGAGAACGAGGATTATGTGTGTTTAAGCAAAAGTTCACAATAAGGACTAAATGTGCTTCCTGTTCTGTGGTTGGCAGCGCTGCTCTCTACTGGATTTAATCGATGTGAAATACTGTTATCATTTTATCTTGTTTGTTTCTGTAACAATGCTCTGAACTAAACTTCTATTTTTGCCTGAATAGATGAACAAAAAAAACCCTCCCTCGTCAGAAGTTTCTTTTATTTCTAGGAAACAACAGCCGACATTTGTCACTTTCCCTCCGCAGCATGTTCAGTAATTATGTTTTTTTTGTGCATATCGCAGTGAAGTTGAAGAAAACCAGACACCCTTCAAGTCTGATAGGCGGTGTTTAATTGGTTCAAATATCAGCGCCAGAAATAGAGTCAGTCGGCAGCGAGCATTACATAACTGTAATTTGGTTTGTTCTGGGTCAGCGGGCCTCGGCTTCATGCTAAAATTTAAAAAAAAAGTGACAATTCCTGTTGAACTGTGTGAAGGATGCAGATCAGCAGGCACGACTCACTCACAGGGAGACACCGACAAGACTTTTAATATTTTCCTGCACAAAGTTTAACCAAAGACTTGATTTGTTCGCAAACCAGACTGTATTTAAAGCACCTCGAAGGACCTCCTACATGTTACTTTTCTAATTCCTCACTTCTAATTAGCAAAAGCGCGGCGGCGTCTCGTTAACATCCGTCATGTGCAGACGGATCCTGGAGCTGCTCCTCAGACGGTGAATAATGGATCGGCTGCTGGACGTTCTCTGATTCGCAGCTGGAAGCCCGACACTCGGATGAAACTCATTTGGATGGAACATCTCAAACAGTGAGTCCCACGAGGCCTCGGTGTCAAAGCAGCGACTCGTCAATCTGAGACCAGCAGCTCCGCTTTACAGTTTAGAGAAGTCGTTTTCTGCTCTTGTAGATACTGGAATTAACCTCTTGGAACGGTAATCACAACATAATTTACCTTAATTCAGTTCCAATTATTACCAAGCTCCTATGTTTGTATGACGTTCACAAACCAGATTCACCCATAAAGCTTTAAACAAGGAGGTTCTCAGATTTTAGAGTTAGCTAGCTAGCTAGTCTTGCTAGTTACCGAGTAACTTTGCAAATGAGTAAGAAAATCTTGCTTTAGGTGGCTGAATGCTTGATTTTGTGCTCATTTCGAGGTGATAGTTAGCTAATGCGGACTTATAACCAAAATGTGGAGCTATGCTGGTCCACAATGCAAAAACGTGTTAGTTTTGCACAAAAAACAAAGTAATAAATTTGCGAGATATTAACTTTTTTTTGCATTTTCTTCTCTTTTGGCCTGTGCTTGTGTCATGTGGCTCTAGTTTCTTTCCATTTACATGTAAAGCGAAGAAAAATATTCACATAAGTTGGCTGCAGTGATGAAACTTTCACCCAAGAGATTGAAGCTGTTTTGTGGCATTTTCGCTCACTGTTTACCTTCTATTTTAGCCACTATTTTCAGTTGTTTTATTGTCACTTTTTGATACATATTTTAATGCTACACTCAAGTCACTCATGTCTGTCTGGATGCAATTAGAAGCACAGATTTTTCGTTTTTGTTTTTACAGAATGTCATACCAAGAGGTTATTTTTGGAAAATGTTGAAATGAGACATGGAGGACAAAGGGATTTTGATGAAATGTTGCAATTTTAAGGTTGGACTTGGTTTGGTTTTCAAACTAGAAGCAGTTCAAGGGCAATCAGAAAGTTGAAAGTCCAGTGATTGGTTCCGTTTTTATAGTTTGTGGCTCTGATGAATGGCAGAATTTTGGCAATATGTTAAAGACACCGCGCCGGTTTGGGGGTTCAGAGTGTGAAGAAAAATGCTGTGTGCTTCAAACGTTTAGCTTTCAATGCTGAAGCTATTCAGAAAAGCAACACAGACTGTTTCATGAGGAAACACCAAAGTAAATCTAATAAATCTAGTAAATCTAAAATCTAATGCACTAATAGGACAAACTTGCTACCATTAACCTCACCTCTGACTTAACTTTCAGGAAAATATTTCGATCTAATCTTTAACTCCACATGCATGCTTTTGGTTTACAAAATGACATTTTGTTTGCATTTAATGAGGCACATACACTGATCAGATGTTTTTACATTCAATATTGACACATAAAAAGACTCGACAGCTTGACTTGGCTGATATTCTTATGATTGGACAGTCATTGTTTGGCTAAATCCTGGAAATACTCCTACGGGAATTAACAGAAAGACATAGAAGCCATTTAGAAACCAACTTTTTGCTATCTAAGCGTTCATCTTGATGGGAGCTTAATTTCAGCACATTTGCAGTTTCCCTGTTATAAATCTTGCCCTCCTAAACTTCAAAAGTCCTCCCAAATACGAGTTATAATCAGGAGGAAACAACAAGCTTAATGCCTGCTGCATTTTTCTGGATTCTGTACACGAGGCACAAAGGTGCCAGCAACCAAGCACAGACTGGTTCAATTAAAAAAAACGACTGTTTATCATTTATTTATCCATCAGAAAAC